>NC_134188.1:16777696-17077696 GCF_964188355.1 Buteo buteo
CTAGTCCAATCTCCTGCTCAAAGCTGGGTCTTCTAGTGCAGGCTGCCCAGGGCTATGTCCAGCTGGGTTTTGAAAATGTCCAAGGATGAAGGCTTCGCAATATCTCTGAGAACCTGTTCTATTGCTTGACCACCCTCACAGTAAAATAGGGTTTGTTTGCTTGGGTTTTTTCTGCTTGCCTTTTTTTTTTCTTCCTTATATGAATCGTACTAAATTAAAGACTTAATACTGCAATTTAGTATTAACATTTGGACCAAAGGTGAGAGATATGATTCAGGAGCAAAAATGTTTTATGTGTGAGTGCATTCAGTGCTTGTATTTATGGCACCAGTTATAAATTTGTGATGGTTCTTTCCAGGAGTACAGAAAGAGTACATAACAAACTGGGCTCCAGGAGTGCCATGTCAGTAGTTGCCCTCTTCTCCTTTCCTCCCATAGAGTGATTTTCATAGAAAGGAAAATTCAGGCAGGTAGGTCAGATGTGTGTTGATAATATCTTGTATCTCTGTGTTTTGGGGACAGGAAGACACTCCAGCCTACACCTGCAGGTCAGTTTAGAAGTGGCCAAAGGGAGCACTGACAGTTCTGGAGGCATTTTACAGGAGCAGAGGACTGCAGGTGCTGGCTTGTCCTTGCTGTGGCAAATGGCTTTGTGCTGACTAAGACTCCAGAGGTCATTTATAGTTTGCCCTCAAAATATGAGTTGTTAGAAAATTGTTTCACCTGCAATCTAAGCCATTTTCAGAAAGATTTATGCTTTAAATCAACTCTTTACAGCGTGACTTCTTTTGTTAGAAAAGCTTAAAGCACTAAAAGTACATTTTGATTAATTTAGTTTTCTCGGATTTAAAACAAAGGAAAACCTTCTTGCTTACAATGCAGCCCTTTTTGCCTCAATATGCTTTTGGGTTTGAGGGGGTTTTTTTTGGCTGGTTTCAGTCTGACAGATTTCAACATTAGCACAAGAAGCAACCAAACAAAACTTAGATAGTGGAGAGAAGTGGGAAGAAACAATTGTTCCAGCATTCTTCTCTTTCACCTCAACAGTTCTTTAAAATCCATACCTGCATATATGCTTATGCATATAAATATGCATATGTATACTTATAATACATAGAAAAGTCAAATTTTGGAATTGGAGAATTTATTCTGGAAGGTTTCATTTTTCATGAAAACTTTGTGAAGTCTGTAGGTCATCCCATTGCACACTACTCAAGGGTTTGAAATTTCAGAATCTTCCAGAGGATGGAAAATCCCTTACCTACTCCTGTTTTACTTGATAGCGCAATATCAGATGTTCTTTAGCACTCCCAGCATTAACAGAACATGTGAGATTTTAACATCTGTGTGCCAAGTGAATAAGGGCAGAGACTTTAACTAAGATGTGCTTTGATATATCCTGTTAAAAAGACAAAATTTCATACACACAAAATATCTCTGAAGGTGTATGAATATCAAGGAGATTGATGCAAATAAGTGAATCAGTCCAAAAGCCAAACCAGGAGTCTGTGAGTCTTCTAGTTTGAAGGAAGATCAGGTTCACAGACAGTCATGGTTGCACAAAACACATCTCAGGCTATTCTCAGTGAACCTGTTTGGTTTTCAACCAGCCAAACATAATCTGTAATATTTGATTTATTCTTTTAACCTGAGTTAAAAATCAGGTATTAAATAATATCAGGTCTCTTCCATTCTCCAATTAGTGGAGAATCTGGGGTTCTAACGTATAATAAAGTGGGGACAAAGTCAAAGATAGAGGGCAGAGGCAAAATCAGATGCGTTAAGAACAGGAGACTAGGGAAAGAAAATCTTGATGCAATGATCCAAAATGGAGAATTCAAAGAATTGCAGACAGTCATGGCATTTTAATTTACCTGAGAGAATGAAACCATAGCACAAAAAATAGGAAAAACCCCTCACATTTTCTTATGAGACAACCATATTTAAAGTATTAAGTGCCTGGGGAAAATGATCAACGTTTCCTTCCTTTCTCCCCATGCTTCTCACCCAGACTGATAATGGCCATAAAGAAGCTCTTGGATAAAGCTGAACTGAGCAGTCACAAAGCAGCTGTTTAAAATATTCAGAATCTGGAATTTTTCTCTCTTTCCCAACTTTACATGGAAGCTAGCATTAGGAGACACTTGGAAAATAGCCCTGCAGCTTTGTCATGACATTTTTTTTTTCTGCAGCTGAACACTATTATCAGTTAGAAACATTCTTTCCCTACGAGTTCTTGTCAAGGCCATGACGTCACCTGCAGTGACTGTGGCATTACTGCAAACATCAGTGGAACGTGAAACGTATGGTCTTAAGGGTGTATGTTTATGAATACAGTCATGGCTGTTCTGAACATATGCTGTATGTCCAAAGGACATCTGTGGTGAGTATCTCCCAGGTGATAATTGTATAAAGGACCCTCTGCTCTGAAGGGAACAGCTCCATCACTGAAGCAAAAGAATATAAAAAGCTGTTAACGATACTTTATGCTGACACGGCACCTTTGTTCTGAAGATATCAGGCATTGTACTAATGTCAATGAGCTTCTCTGAGCATCCTTTTCTTGGAAAACTTCATAGTCAGGAACCTAGCAGAAAAAGAGGTTTAGCAAGATTCCTTTAGCTGTCAAATTGTCCAGCGTGTTTTGCATCCTCTTCCCCTTGCAGAATGGGCAGGGGCTTTTATTAACAGATTTTCAGACTGCCTCTCTGATTTTGGCTTTCTGAAATCATGCTTTTCAGGTAACTGATAATGCTCATATCTTCTACTCTAGAAGACATAGGAATATTTCCTGAGAAAAGTATATACTGAAAAATGACAATGGAGGTTTAGGCAGATTTTTCACATGCTGCCTGAAAAAAGCAATATTGTACCAGGCCTGAGCCTGTGTCCAAGACATCATGGAAAACTCTCCATGGGATGTCAGAAATTATAGTGAGTTTGAAAAGAATGATAAGACACAGAAATTGTTGCTCACTTCATTTGCTCACAGGATTGGATGTCAAAGAGAGATGTATGTCCCTTTTACAGTATGACTGAGGCATTCTGTAAATTCAGTGTTATCAGCAGTCATATTACGAATTTTGTGATATGATTTCTTTTTCTAGGCACAGTTTTTGTAGTTGTATGCTTACTTAAAATTATCAGCATTATTTTAAAAAAGGAAAAACCTCGTAATGTGACTAAAATGCATGTTATAATCTCAGCATTTGTGATGGGAGAGCATAAAAATCCAATATATATTACCGTCTTAGTTTTTAACCTCTTTATTGTTCTGGGAGGATGTTGGCTTTAGGTGATGAAAATAGCATTGCCACAGAGATATGTAGAGATAAAATGAGACCTTTGGAGATATAATCTAATCCTCTACTTCCTTTCTGCAATGCATTTAGAATTGGTCCCTTTCTAACATAGGATGTAGGACTGATCCTGGATCTGGTGTAGTAAATGCCATGTCCGTGCAGAGAAGACTCCACAAAGGTCTTTCTCTTTTCCTTCCTTCCTTCCTGCCTCCCTCCCTCCTACTCTACCCCCTTCCCCTTCCATTTTCAGACAGTGACTTAAACCGATTGCTGGGGTGAAAGTTTAGCAAGCTCTCTGGGTTTCGTTTATTTAATGATCACTACTGCACACTCAGCCCTGGCTCAGCCCACTCCTGTTTCCGTAGCTCTCTGCTGTGCCCTGTCCCCTCCAGCTGTGCTGTCACAGCCAGGACAAAAGCTCCATTTTCAACCCAGCACAAACCAGTTGTGTCTAAGGGGGGCAGTACTACCTAAATTAGTGCTACTGCTATATTATTTTCAGAGAGCTGTCCGTAGCTGAGATAGCTTGTCTGTGTCTGTGATTTCTACCCATAGTGATTACCTTAGGAATGAGGCTAAACAGATAAGCTTAATTTTTTCTCTACACTTACATTACTTCCTTTTTTCCAGTGGGTGCTTGGGGCTTGCAGGAGTTCCTTTATTCACATTCTCAGCAGACAACTGGCTTTGCTCAATGTTTGAAAAATGAAATGAAAAAAACCAAACAAACCTACCCCCACTCTCAAACCCAGCCACCGTCCTTTTGTAATATTTTCAGACTTGGAGACTTAGAATGTGGACAGACTATAAGCCATTTGAAAAAGACAAGCTTACCTTACCTTTACAGGCGTTTAGGTACTTGAGCTGTTAAGTCAGGGTGTGGAAACCCCATGTTCAAGTCCTTCTGTGTTCTGAAACAGGCTGGCTACACGTCTCCCGTGTTACAGGTGATGCTTGGATCACAGGACAGTGTTTGTCCTCCTTCTTCCTTCCTCATTTATCTGCAATTCTCTATCCTCCCCCTCCCCTGCACATTACTCTTCTGCACAACGGCCAAATATCTGATGTCTGTAGTGATTTCAGATGCAAGGAAAAACATATCATATCTAGTTCTAAAATAGATTTTTTTTTTATACCTTGCTCTTGTCACTGTCTGTTAAGGTGGTTTACATGCCAAAATTTTTGAGAATTTACCATTTTCTTTTTTTTTTCCCATTAGGCAATATTGAAGAAGTTCACAACGACTTTCTGTGAATTCTTCATCAAAAATCGGATGGAAGTTTTCCTCTAGTCATTTTTAGGATTGACAGATTTGAACTTAACTGCTCAACAGGATATAATTTTGTGGACCTTTGTCTTATTTTCCAGACAGAGCATCCTTGATAGATGCTGAATTTTTGAGGTTTACTATTAGCTGCTTTCTTTTCCTCCTTGCAGTATTTCAACCTTGGAAGTTCTCAGACAGAGCCTTTCAAGACAGAAAAAAGCTCATTCAGTGTTTAAAATATAAATAAAGTAACACACATTTTCTACATAGTCTTATAAAGAAAACAACTATTAAATTATCCTGTGACTTTCTTCCAACACTTCTCTTAAACTGTCAAACTCTTTTTAGCTTTCTATCATCCTTTTTCAACTCAATGCTTTTTGTGTGTGAAAGGAAGAGATGATCAATGTTTTAGGAAAAAAAAAAAAAAAAGGCCTTTGAGAGTACAATGCAAACCTATTTGTGTGATAGCAGGATCTCAAATTGTAACCTTGCCAGAGTCCACTCTCTGAAAGTCTCTAGTTTTCAGTGACAAACGCTAAGTTCTGCTGTCTCAGAGATTTCTGGGTAACACCTGCACAGAGCTACATCCAGTATTGCTCCACTTGGGAAACTTTTCTTCCAGGTGCTGCCTGGCTTGCAGAAAGGGATGGGACTGTTTCCATAATTTATTAAAACTTTTGCACCATCATCTGTGTTGAGACTGTTGGTTTATTACACAGTTTTGATAAGATATTAGCTCTTCTGTGGAATTCTTACATGTGTCTGTCTTGCTCTGTTGGGGTTGGCTAATGTTCGTTTTGGGTCGGAGTTCTCAGACAGGTAGCTGGAGCTGAAGTCCCATAATTCAGGAGGAAAGGGAAGAAGGGCATGGATGGGGGCTGGAACCCAGGACTGCAATGGGAGAGTCTGGAATAACACCTGAGCTGAGGTGGGTGCCGTAAACCTTGTTTTATCAGTATACAAAACCTAATTCATCTGGGACTCTAACCCTCACTGTCTTTAAAAAGTAAAAATGGATACTTTTGAAAAGAATATTGGAAAGACCAAAGTACTATGTGGATAAATACACTTCTATTTTCTTTATAATATTAATCATAGAGTATTTCTAATAAAGTTCTATCTTAGAGCATAAAGACACACTAAGGCAGGTAGGAAGAGAAGCAGAAAGAGAATTTCAAGTTGGTTAAGGAAAAATTTTCCATCCTGGTAAAAATAAAGCAAGAATTTTGGAGTTGAATTAAAAAGCCAGTGAAAATCAGTGATTTGGCAACAACAACAACAAAATTACAAATATGTGTCTGTGTCTGAAGGACTGTTTAAATCGGGAAAAAAAAGATAAAAACTTGAAAAGGTAAAAATGTTGCAAATTTTCAGAGACATTAGCTTTGTTTCAATTTTTGGTTCCATTTTTTTATATAAAGCAAAAAGTATTTGAAAAACTGGAATATTTTGTTTTGTTTTGACCTGAATGATTTACTTCTTCAAAGCATGTTTTTATGGACCTGCTTGTGCAGCGTACAATGCATTATTCACAACTCGGTACTGTGGATTGAACTTCAAAAACAGGTCTACACTGGGATTTCACAAGATTTGCTCAAAAAAATACAGACCAAATTGAGATGGATTTTTTAAAAAAAATCCACAACAATAGGCAGGATGACCTTTGGGGACATGCAGTTCATTTTCTGTCAGTAGTTCAGATACTCAGGATACCTTGTTCAGGATACCAAGATATAGCAGAAAAGCTGTAAAACTTGCTTAAACCCTAATGGGGACTTTAGCAGAATGTGGTACTATAGTAATCTTTTTTTTCTTTTTTTTTCTTTTTTTTTTTTTTTCAAACAGATCTGAAGTTAATTAACTTTCAGTGCTTTATGGTTCATAAATTTTTTCTCCTGCAAGTGTTGTTCATGTGTTTATTCTCACAGACCTGAATAGGCTGAAGCTGGCATAAAAATGAATTCTCGTGTGCCACATTAAGCATGTAGACCATTGTTTACAAGATGAGGGTTTTATCAGCTGCACTCACTGAAGTGACTGACCAAAATCAATCAGAGTTCACAACTGGAAACTACAAACTCAGGCCCAACACTGATACTGGCTCCAGATAAGAAATAGTTGGGGTTTCTCTGTGCTCAGTCTTGGGTTTACCTCATAGTCCTGAGCTTCCTACAATGAGAAAAAGAAGTAGAAAAAAGAAACCAAGTAAGGAGGCAATCAGAACATTGCTACCAAATCAACATTAATTTTATTAATAGGGTCATTCCCTTACTACTTCCAAATATTAAATTACAAAAATCAAAGCTTAGATGCACTTTTCATCTGAAAGTTTCAGAGTTCTGTGCCAATAAGTTCAACATGGAATTAAATTTATCCTTTTTTTACAGACTGTGTTTAGAAAAGCTATTTATTTTTATGTCAAAATTACCTTTTAGATACCTTGTAAATTTAAAGGCAGCTGTAGTCATATAAAAATTAAACATCATTAACCCTAAACTACTGATGAAGCTGCCCTCATCAAGCTGCCTATTGAATAACAATTTGTCATGCAATGATATTGTGCTGACCTATCTTCTCCTTTTCTAAGAAAGGCCTGGATAATTTCGTCTGTCTTTTAACTTTTGTCAGCTATAAAGGAAACCAGCATTTGGCATTTTTTAGGCTACTCCTAATGCATCATGGCTTTCTTTCATGATGAGTCAGGCTAAAGCTTTGTCCCACTGAAATTATTTAACAGACCTCAAAACTAAATCTCAAATGCTGTTGTGAATTTGCTGACACTTCAACACATTCAGCAACTTCAGGCAGTCTGTCCAGATCATCCACTTTAATCCCATCACAAATAATGACTCCTCATTAAGAAATTAAAAGGAAAAGTCTGTTGTTCTAGACAGAAGCCTCTGAAACAAGATTCAGTATTAAATATGTATGTATATATACTATGTATATATTGTATAAATTTGTGTGTATATATGTATGCATGTGTGTATAATGTATATATACACACACAAGTAGGAAAGTGAAATCAAGAAACTTGAAAGTATGAAGTATGTCACATAAATACAACCAAAGTGTATTTCATTAATGACTGACTCTCAGGCATAGGAAATAAAGTCAGAAATATGCAATAGCTGTAAGACCTTTCTTTCACTTTCTGTGGTTTAAAGGTCTCTGAATGATGGAAAATGGTTACTGTTGTGTTGATTGCTATTCTCCCTTCAGTTGCCCATTTAAATTCAGTAATATTATACCTGTCTGTACTTGCTACTTGAAATAAGAACATCTCTATTCTGCTTTGCCTTTTATTGCTTTCCAGAATTCTGGTAGAGCTGAGAATTCTCAACTGACAAGTCCCATTGTGCTCAGTTCCACATAAGCCTCCAGTAAGACACATCTCTCCCCCCAAAAAGTTCATAGAATAAGTGACAAACTGACAAAAAATAGGTTGAATAAAATATCTTTTGTGGTTTATGGATAGGAAGAAAAGTTAGCAGAAGGAAATGTGACTTGCTCCTCAGTGCACACACAGCCAAATCAAGAACTGACGTTTTATGTCCTGTTTTCCTAGTGCCATCACTACAAGACCTTCAATCCTACCTTTGATTTAACTTTCTTTTATACTTTCCCCATGCACCTGCTGTTCAATACCAGAGGTTCAGATTCTACAGAATGACAAGGTGAGCATACAAATGTGCAAGCGTGTAAATGTAACCAAGATAATTAACATGGAGAGGCATGCTCAGCATATTTTTGCTTTTTTTCTTCACAGATAACGACTTTCTTGCCTTTGAATTTAAGAAGAGGTACCATGTAGTATTCCTACTGCAATTAATTGATGAATACATTCTCGCCCCCAGTTTCTTCTTTGTTCAGAAACCTGCCACTATGCAACCTAAATATGTATATTCAAAATAAGGAAAAGAATAAAGAGACAGGTAGAAGGGGGGGGGGGGGGGAAGAGAGGAACTAGCTGATATGTGTCAGTTACATTATTTGTATTCTGAATTTTTTCTTCTAACCTCACTTGAAATCCTAGAGAAATTGGGTGCTTCAGTTAAAACCGACCTTAGGCAGTTTCAACTCACATGATGATTATTTGCTCAGAAGTTCACCAAAGGTCTATTTGACTGTGGCAGTATTACAGGAGGTCATATTTTTTCAAAGATGAACTGTTCTTGAACAATTTTTACAATTTATTGGGCAGAAATAAGCTCTCCATCAATATCAACCACATACCTTCTTTTTTTCACATATTTCTCTTGATTTGTTTTCTATTGTTTTTTTAATCACTATTTCTTGAAGATTTTACAAGAAAATGCCACATTTTTCTCAATAATAGAGTTCTCCATGCCCTCTCTTACAGTACAGCAAAACTGTGATAGACTATAATATCTTATGACAGTCTTAGATTTTTAATTTTATGATGTGAAGATCTAGGACCAAGCAGAGCAACAGGTAATTTCTATTTTCAGAGTATCTGGAAATTTAAGTAGGATATAGGCCTATTGTGCTGGAAACTGAACATGTATTTGGTAAGTTTCTGATTCAGTTGTTGTTTGAAAAAGTGAGATAATAATCCAAAGAATGAAACTATGCAAGAAATTGATTAAAAAAAAAAAATAGAGAAGGAAAATTAGTTTCTGTTTTAGGATAATACTGTAGTTCTTTTTTTGGCAAAAGCTGAGACATTGTTCTGATTAGACATATTTGATCCCACAAAAAGTACTTCCCTCTTTGTTTTGCTTGTCAGGAATGTAAAATAGTACAGAGCTGTGAAAGCTGTTGCAATATAAGCATCGGTAAGTTGAAATCTAAAGACTTTTCATAGCTAGCCTTCTGAGGCTACTCCACTGAGTCTGAGCAGATACTCTGAGTCGTACTAGTGTGATAAAAATAAACATCTTTCATGTAGAGCATTCTTTCTTTTTTGGGGGGTTGTCATTCTCATTTTAAAATAAAGTCTATATTTTTAAAATTCTCTGTGACAAAGTCCCAGATCCAGAAACCCTGGAAACCCAGTCTCTGTATCACAAGAAAAACAATGGGTTTACTGGGCTGCTGAGGAATTAGGCAGGAAATAAACCTGAATTCTACTGGTACTTTGCCTGAAGAGAACTGTTACTGTGAAATATTTCAAATATTAAGAACCACTGGCTGGTTAAAAAATGTTTCATTATAATTTTTCCAACCAACCCTGCTACTTAGGGATTTTTTAATGGGAAAATAAATGAAAAATAAATGAAAACTTCTTTCCTTAAAGGAACTAATGAAACAAAGAAATGTCTAGAAGAAAGTAATATAATTTTTTCTAACACCCTGATGCAACACTCTCTCAAAACTTATATATTTATTATTGGCTCTACTTTTAGCATCATTATAGAAGGTACATTTAAAGAATTATAACCAAACATGTTCGGAAGAATTTTTTAGTAATCAACCACAAATACAGATTTTCATAGGAAAAATTATATTAAAACAGACTTTCAGCTATATATTAAAAAATACTGCCTCTGGCAGAATTTATGCTTTATTCAAGAAAGTTAAGAGCAAGGGAAATACAAGATCCATAGAGCAAGAGTTTTGGTGATGTTTCCTTTAAAAAATTTATTAAGACAAATAAGTGAGACAAGTATGTGAAGTAATACATTGTTAAAGAAATGGAAAGTGCCTTATACTGCAATGCAGACATGAGGAAATGTTCAACAAAATAGAAAAACTCAAAATGAAACAAATTATTTTCCTCTCCTAAGACATGACTGTGGAGCTCATTACCAGAGGATATCAACAGGACAAGAGATTAGTGGGATTCAAAAGAAGGTGAGGAATGTACATGAACTAGAAGAAGAAGAATTATATCAGTAATTAATGTTTTTGAAAGGAGCAGAAAACTAATTCTTCAGGAGTTAAAATTGAACTAGGGTTAGAAAGGAGACCTTTCCTGCTGGTGATTAGCCTCTAATTGTCTATTACAGGGTTTTTCTGAAATTGCTTAGTGACATAGCAAGCTAATAGACAACATAAAACCACAGATTTTAGGCAGAATGATATCTGGTGTTATCATATTTGGAAGACTATTATTTTTCCCAATTGTTGTCTGTTACCACTATGTGGTTGAAATCAGGATGTGTAAATAATTTATAGGGACTAAGATTTTGGGGTTTATTGCTACAAAGCTCTTTGGATTGCAGAAATTATTCTTCCTGGTAATTATTGGCTGGATTAAGAAAGGGGAAAAAAGAAGATAGCTGTACTAAGTGCAATACTTCTTTCTTCTTCATCATCAGAAAGAATAAGTACAAACATTTGTACCACTTTTGCTAGTCTACCTGCAGTTTTTTATACCTGCATCATGTCCTCTTGTATTTCTTGTCTTCCTTGAATAAATAGTCCAAGACTCTTCACTCTCTCCCTGCAGAAGCTGTAATGCCTCTCTCACATTCCTCTGTTTGCAGTAGAAGGGTATAATAGAAAATGCTAGTCCTCACACATCATTCTTTTGTGTAATTGGAATGCAATTTTTTTGGTATTATTTCCCATCCCTGTTCCTTACTAATCATAGTGGTTTTTTTGTCTTTCAGCTGCTACTGAAGGCTAGCTGAAATGGCAAAAAGCATAGTCAATGGCATGAGCTGCATAAAAGGATGCTGAGTAAGATCTGGATTTTAAAAAAAGGTTTTAATGGAACAGATAAAAAGTTATTTGGTACATACCACCACAAAGGGTTTACACATGTTTTGAAGGTTATATGTGAGCATATCTATACCTTCAGTGGTATAAACTAAGGTCAAATGCCAGATTCTGCACCTGGGATGGTGTAGTCCTGGATGTACATATAGACTACAGGACAAGACGCTGGAGTGCAGTCCTGCAGAAAGAGATCTGGGGGTTTTGGTTGATGGTAAACTCAAGACAAGTCAACAATGTGTGCTGATGGCCAAAAGGGCTGGCCGCACCCTGGGGTGCATTAAGCACAGTATAGCTGACTGGTGGAAAGAAGTGATCGTCCCACTATATTCAGCATTGGTGTGGCCTCAACTCAACTACTGTGTGCAGTTTCGGGTTCCACAATATAAGGATATAAAAATATTGGAATATGTCCAAAAGAGGGCAAGGAAGATGGTGAAAGGACTAGAGGGCATGACTCAGGAGGAATGGCTGAGGATACCAGGTTTGTTCAGCTTAGAGAAGAGGAGACTGAGGGGGTCACCTCGTTGCTGTCTACAACTTCCTCAGCAGACAGGGAGCTGCTGATGCCTTCTCTCTGTGCCCCGTGATAGGAAGCGAAGGGATGGTCAGGGGGAGTCCAGATTGGATACTGGGAAATAGTTCTTCACTGAGAAGGTGGACTAACACTGGAACAAGTTCCCCAGGTTAGTGGTCCGTGGCCCCATGCCTGTTGGTGTTCCATAAGCATTTGGACAACACTTTTAGATAAATGGTTTAACTTTTAGGTTGCCCTGTGTGGAGTCAGGAACTAAACTCAGTGATCCTGGCGAGTCCCTTCTGACACAGGAAATTCTATGGTTCTATGATTTTATGATAAGATGAAGTGTTTTCTGGACTAAATTCACTAGGTTGAAAGCTGAAAGGAAAAAAGACTGGAAAGACTGAAGCCTAAATAGATAACTTATCTGAGTAACATGTTTAAGACATTTATCAAACCCTTTCCATTCATAATAAGAAAGGAGACTTAAAATATATATATTTAAACCCCATGGAGAGTAATTAGCATTCTTGTATCAAACTTCATCTCCTGTTCCTTCTTCCAAATAACACCTGTTATTCATGAAGTAAGCTTTATAACAGTCATTGCTTTCAGGTAGTAACAGCATAAATTCAACTGTTCTTCTTCAGGCTCCATTTCATGCTTTATTTAATAAGAATAGCACAGCATTATTTTTTTTCCTGAATTCCCACATAATTCTTTCTTCTGCAGCAAAGATCAATCAATTGGCATTACATTACTCTTGATACTGATACCATATCATTCTGTAAAAAAAAAAAAAAATCAGCTTTGAACAAGGCCGTAAGTCCTTTTGTTCAATTAGTTCCATAGAGATAATGGTTAATGAGATCAGGAAATGCTTGTGCAAAGGAATAGCTCCAGGGAGCTAGTCATTTGAATAGAGTAAGGGGCATAACTAGGGCTGTTGCATACTCCTTTCCAGGCCACCTCTTCTTTCCTTTTGAAGATGGAAATGTGCTTTGTTTGAAATCTGTTAAGAAAAGTGTCAAAGACTTGATCAAGAAAGGCAGGAAATCCCTACATATTTTATTTATATTTTGTTGCATGAATTGCAGTTATTATTGGCCCTGACTGATTTAATTTACAGTATTTTCCCTACACTCCAGAGTACTCTACACATTCAGAAGATATCTGTGTGCTCAGTAGGCTCATAGTATAATTCAGGGTGGAAGGGATCTCAGGAGGTCTCTGGTCCGATCGCCTGCTTACAGCAAGGTCTGCTAGAGAGTTGGACCAGTTTGTATCCAGTCATGTCTCAAAAACCTTAAAAGTTGGAGACTGCATGTGCTGGTTTTGACTAGGACAGAGTTAATTTTTGCCATAGTAGCTTGTATGGGACTATGTTTTGGATTTGTGCTGAAATCAGTGTTGATAATATAGGGATGTTTTTGTTACTGATGAACAGTGTTTACACAGAGTCAAGGACTTTTCTGCTTCTCACACTGCCCAACCAGCATGAAGTGCTGGGGGTGCAGCACAAGAAGTTGGGAGGGGACACAGACAGGACAACTGACCCCAACTGACCAAAAAGATATCCCATACCATATGATGTCATGCCCAGCATTAAAAGCTGGGGAAGAAGAATCATAGAATTGTAGAATGGTTGAGGTTGGAAGGGACCTTAAAGATCATCTAGTTCCAACCCCCCTGCCATGGGCAGGGACACCTTCCACTAGACCAGGTTGCTCAAAGCCCCATCCAACCTGGCCTTGAACACTGCCAGGGATGGGGCAGCCACAGCTTCTCTGGGCAACCTGTTCCAGTGCCTCACCACCCTCACAGTGAAGAATTTCTGCCTTACATCTAATCTAAATCTACCCTCTTCCAGTTTAAAACCGTTACCCCTTGTCGTATCACTATACTCCCTGATAAAGAGTCCCTCCCCATCTTTCCTGTAGGCCTCCTTTAAGTACTGGAAGGCCACTGTAAGTTCTCCCTGGAGCCTTTTCTTCTCCAGGCTGAACAACCCCAACTCTGTCAACCTGTCTTCACAGGAGAGGTGCTCCAGCCCTCTGATCATCTTCGTGACCCTCCTCTGGACTCCCTCCAGCAGGTCCACGTCCTTCTTATGTTGGGGGCCCCAGAGCTGAATGTAGTACTCCAGGTGGGGTCTCATAAGAGTGGAGTCGAGGGGAGAATCACCTCCCTTGACTAACTAGCCACATTTCTTTTGGTGCAGCCCAGGACGCAATTGGCTTTCTTGGCTGTGAGTACACATTGCTGGCTCATATTCACATCTTTATCCACTAATACCCCCAAGTCCTTCTCCGCAGGGCTGCTCTCAATCCACTCATCACCCAGCCTGTGTTTGTGCTTGGGATTGCCCTGACCCATGTGCAGGACCTTGCACTTGGCCTTGTTGAACTTCATGAGGTTCACATGGGCCCACCTCTCAAGCCTGTCGAGGTGCCTCTGGATGGTATCCCTTCCCTCCAGTGTATTGACCACACCACACAGCTTGGTGTTATCAGAAGACTTGCTGAGAGTGCACTAATCCTGCTGTCCATGTCACCCACAAAGATGTTAAACAGCACCGGTCCCAATACTGACCCCTGAGGAACACCACTCGTCACTGGTCCCCACTCGGACAAGGAGCTGTTGACCACAACTCTTTGAGTGAGACCATCCAGCCAATTACTTATCCACTTAGTGGTCCACCCATCACATCCATGTGTCTCCAATTTAGAGACAAGGACGTTGTGTGGGAGAGTGTCAAATGCTTTGCACAATCCAGCCAGATGACATCAGGTGCTCTTCCCTTATCCACCAATGCTGTGACCCCATTGTGGAAGGCCACCAAATTTGTCAGGCACAATTTGCCCTTAGTGAAGCCATGTTGGCTGTCACCAATCACCTCCTTATTTTCCATGTGCCCTAGCACATTTTCCTTGAGGAAGAAGGAAGGGGGAACATTCAGAGTGATGGTGTTTTTCTTCCCAAGTAACGGTTACACATGATGGAGCCCTGCTTTCCTGGAGATGGCTGAACCCCTGCCTGCCCGTGGGAAGTGGTGAATGAATTCCTTATTCTGTTTTGATGCATGTGCGGTTTTTGCTTTACCTATTAAACTGCCTTTATTTCAACCTGTGAGATTTCCCAGTTTTACTCTTCTGATTCACTCCCCCATCTCAGCATGGGGGGAGTGAGCGAGCGGCTGTGCGGGGCGTAGCTGCCGGCTGGGGTTGAACCAGGACACTGCACTACCTCTCTTGGCAATCTGTGCCCTGGCTTGACACTCCTCATGGGGAACAAGCTTCTCTCTATAGCCCATCTGAACCTCTTATGTTTGTACTTGTGTCCATTGTCTTTTACGAATAGCATGGATCCAACTTCTTGATTACTCATCATAGGTACTGGGGGCTGCTGGTAGGTCCCCTGGAGCTGGCTGACCAAGCCCAGCTCCCCCAGTCTCTCCTCACAGGAAAAGTGCTCCAGCCCCCACAATCTTGGTAGTCTCCCCTGAACTCCCTCCAGTTTAACAATGTCTTTCCTATACTGGGGACCCAAAATTGGGCACAGTACCCAGCTGTGGTCTAACGTGTGCTGAGTTCAGGTCTTGTTACCGCACAGAAGAACAGACTAGTGGTTTGATTTCAGTAACAATGCAACAGCACTACCTACCACCTTACGCAGGTACTTGCATATCTGAAGATTAGCTTGGTTTATAGATAATCAGAGCTGCATTATCACATCATGGCCTGCTCTGCTGGCCTGTTTTTAGTCCTGAATATACTGGTACCAGGCCTTCATAGCTTTCAATGGACAATCTCAAACTTGTGGATTAGGGTTTTCTCTTTGTTTTTTTTAAGAAAAATATTAAATTTTGACATATTTAATTTATATTTCTGCCATAATCCACCTGATGTTCATTTAAGGTGCTTTAAACATTCTGTTCTACATAAAGAAGTGGAGACATAGAAATGCAGTTATGGATAGTATTTTCCAGAGACCCTAACATAATTAAATATTTACCTTCAGCAGGACCAAGGCTCTAAAGTTGTCATCAAATCTTGAAAATTTTCCAAACTATTTCCTCACTGTCTTCCCCTCCCCCCCCTTTTTTTTTTGGCATATCAAAGTCCATGTACTTGGAAATTAATTCTAATTTTCAGCTGGGATATCTATTTGCCACCACCCTTTAAAGTTCACGAAACAGATACTTAAAAAAAGGGAATATTCTCTTCTTAAGGAAAAATAATATAACTATATATACTGTGGGCTGAATTTTGCTTTCCATTGGGTCCTTCTGTTGCAATTAGGTGGATACTGGAAATTATCATGACTTGAGGGCAGTAATTGTCTCCACAGGATATGGTTTTAGAAATTCACAAAGGAAAAATATAGTTTTAATCATCTAGTGTTTCCTGAAGTTATCTAGTCCTCATTGTTGAATTTAGTGCTTATTCTAAGGTATCCCACAAAAAAAAATCAGAGATGGACATAAAACAAACGTGAGTTCATGAAAGGTACTTGAATGTCAAGATTCATAACATTTTGTAATTTTTGTTGTTATTCTTTGGAGATACTAATTTTCAATCTGTGGTATAAAAATGAAAGTTTAAAAAGTTAAGTTTTTTTTCTTTTTAGCAAACTAGGAGAAATAATTAGAAAATATAGTAAGAAAAGAAAAGATTTTGTTTACCCACAAGAATGGATGAAATGTAAACAATTGGACTGTGGGTTCAATTTCTCTTTGCATCATTTTTACATTAATATTAATCTAATGATTTGCTCTTGATTTAGCATTCAGTATGGAGATTGCTACCATGGTCAGAGTAATTCTGCAAGGGCATTATTTAAATTCTGAAACAGGTGATTTGTAGTATGAGAAACAAGTAGCCATTATAACCATTTGACAAACAATATATATACATATTTTTTCTTCATCAAAACAAATATATTTAATCTATTTTTGTTTATTAAATAGTCTACAGAGCACATTCCCCTTTTTTGAAATAAACACTAGCAAAGCTGTGTATTTACTGTTTAGTAGCTTCAAAAATAAGCCAACAAAATTGTTTTCTGAGACAATTACTTTTGTCCATGTTTTAAATACTTGCCAAAACTAGGCTTCCCTTTAGAAAAAAAAAAAAAAATCCATATAATCCAAATGGCCAACAAATTTATATCGGATGCAGCATTTTAGAATCAGCATTTTTACATGTTGTTTAATATTTTTTTAATATCCACATGGCACCTAAAATCAGTACTTTGAACCTTTGCCCGTAATAAAAAAATAATAAAGAGAACCTGAACCTCCACTTGTTTTGTCATGCTTTGCAGTGTATTCAAGTCAGACTAATTCCAGGCTAATGCAAACATTCATTTCAGCTCTGCTGTGCTCCCTGTCCAGGCAGGCAGAATACAAAGCAGTTGGGAAGTGTTTGAACTGATCTTATCATGACAGCTGTTTAGGAGTACAAGATACAGTGGTGACATTAGTTATAATACACGCAATATAATCACAAAAACTATTGCAAAGCATTCACCAAACATACATAGCAAATGTTGGTTCCTTTAAAACACCTGAAAACTTAAAGCAGCAATACTAGTGTATTAGTTGATGGTCATAAATAGAATTCTATGCTTCCAAAATAATTTGTTTCTTATGTTTAACACAGGAAGGAGCAGTCTGCAAATAGTTATCAAGAACATTGTGTCTTTTAAAACCTCTGACACCCAAAAATAAATATCATTATTTTAAAACCCAAGTTGGACATCAGGACACTGATAACTATTTTTAAAGCCCAGCATACACGTTTTATGTTCAGCTTAACTGTTGAACCTTACAGCTCCTGAACTTGTTGTAACTGTATACCGTTACAACTTTAAAGAAGATTAAATATTCTAAGATCTTCCTGGCTTGTTGCTGTTAAGAAATGAAAAACACACTTCTCTTAATGAAATCTGTATTCTAATATTGTTTTTGTTAATTAAATACTAAAAAAGAAGAATTGCATCTAATTTAGACAGCTGCTCATCACAAGGATTTTTCCACTTAATAAAAACTTTTAGAATATGTGTGATGGCTTCCCCTTCATCACGAAAAAAAGAAAACTCTGAAATACCCCCTACCTATGCAAGTTTATACCTGCTTTCATGACTGATCTGGTAGCCTTAACTGTTCCTAAATAGGAACTATTGTGGAGATTTTTCCCAGTTAACTACTTGCAATTAGAGATTTTGCTATTTCTGTTCAGAAAGACAGTAGATACGGTTTTGATTAGAAGGATGTTAAAGATAGTTCACTCTTCTAGAATTTGTACAATGTTGCTAGTATGTTATTCATATATTATAATTTCTTCAACTTTGATTGCATCTTCACAGATTGCCCCAAATAATTATATTTTATTTAATTTCTATATTGCCATTAAACCCAAACTTTCAGATTTCACAAATTACAAGGCATCCTGATGCCATGATAACAGCTATGGTTTTTGTGATTATTTTTTTTTTAATTTTTTTTTTTAACAGTCTCCATACCTCCTGGTCTCCATTGGTAGAATTTGTGTTCAATTAAAAAACCAATGCCTTTCAAAATTGGTCAACATATTTCAATTGTGACATTATTAAGTGAAACACATTTTCTTAAGAGACAAACCCACCCACCTTTCCAGTGTAGTCAATTTTTATAAGAGATTAAGGAATAACAATCTGATTTTATGTTATTAACTAATGTCCTATTCCTAAATTTTTAAGTCCTAAATATTGAAAGAAAAAAGAATGAAAAAAAGATGAGTGGAAAGAAAAGAGTAGTCCTCTGTCATTTACTGCAAATATTATACTGAATAATACCCCTTTGTGATAGCTCAAGTGGATCAAATTTTTGAAACTGCCAATCTTGTAAAAACCTTATATTTTTTGGCATGGGAAAATTCATATCATCTTGGGCCAAAAGCTTTGGATGACAGACCAGTTGTTTTGGAGACCAAGCTCACTGACGACCCTCCTAAGTCTCTGCTCAATTTTTCATTAATTGCCTCCCAGAATCCCAGATGGCTGTAGATAGTATGATTCATAGTTTAATTATTTGAGCACCATGAAGCAAGAAAAAGTTAAAAAATCCAAGAGTTTGTGAAGGAATTATAAAATCATCCATTTTGCTGTGAGACAGCACAAGAGAACTACAGATTTACGCAAAGCAATAAACAACTTTCTGTTATTAAATATCACTCAGAACTGAAGATGCTGGCAGGTTTTCTTTGTCCAGCTTCTCTTAATTTTAAGTAATCTTTGGAAGATGACTTTCTACAGCAAATAGCTATCATAAAAATTTTTATCAGTGCAGTTCTTCACAAGCTGGAATAATGCTGTTACTGTGCACTGATGGCCTGATCCTACACTTCCAGTTGGGTCCTATGCATCTCTCTCTTTTGTTGGATGCTCCCATATATGCACCACAGTTACCCCAGCTTGCTGCTGGCTGTGCTCTGTCTTTCCTACACAGAACATTTTCTGCCTTCCTTTGCTAAAAGCCTTTGAGAATTTGGGTTCCAGTCATAGCAAGCTCGTATACATTATAGTGTTATTTCACAGGTAACTTTCTATACCATAACAAGCTGTTCTTGGTGTGATTTTTTTATGTTTTTTCCCAGTGGAAAAGCACCCCTCTCTCTCTTTGTGAAATATCATAACGCAGAACAAATACAGCAAGTCAAAATTCTTGAATCACACAGTGCAAAGTGTAAACAGTTACTAAAATGGGAGTTGTAAGCAATGGAAACAGTTTGAATAAAAATTTTTGTACACAATCAGAATGAAA
Organism: Buteo buteo; assembly: GCF_964188355.1. NCBI lineage: Eukaryota > Metazoa > Chordata > Aves > Accipitriformes > Accipitridae > Buteo > Buteo buteo. The sequence continues at coordinate 16,797,277 of NC_134188.1, forward strand.
TTCTTTAACTGTGATAACATATTCCAAAATTATTATAATCTGCTTAGAGTCAAGAGCAACTGCTTCTCTGAAATCAGCCTATCTAGTTGCTTATATGGTTGCATTTCCCTGGTTAGACCATCCTTTTATGCCAGGATATTCTGATAGCTATCACTGAATCATATTTCACCATGTGTAAATTCTGAAATGTGCTAAAAATGAAGATTTAATGTAGAATTTCTGAGACTGACACTGGATGTAAGCATCTTACCAAAAGTGGTATCTTTTATAAAAAACAGCTGGAAGCCCTTTCTGGGAATGGGAAATACCTGCCCTCTGGATTTAGAAGAGTTCCATGTTCTATAAAGATCTTCCGTAAAGAGCATGGTCTTCAGATAATTACTGCATCTCTTTGGATGCTTAAAACTTTTACGATACGGAAACTGATGCATGGAATTACTGCAGCGTAAAAACTGGAGTGTATGTTGGAACCTTATGTGTCCTAATACTGAAAGGAAAAGTGTCAAATAAAAAGCAAAACAGAGCTAATACAAAGCAGACAAAAGAGACAGTGCCTGTAATTATTTGAAAAACTTCAGAGGCTTAGTTCACAATTTTACAGGTTCACAAAATACATCTTTATGTGTGAACTGACAGATTGACACACTGAACAAAATCCTGAGATTGAAAAAAAGATACAAAAATGAAACAGAAATGCAACAATGGCACATCAAAACTTCTTAATACTGTGGAAAATCAAATGCCATGCAGAGGCAAGTGTAGATTTAATGCATAATATTGCCATATATTGAAACACAAGGTTATAAATATTATGTGTATACACAGAGTTCAGGTTTAAGAAAAGACTTCCAGTGTGCCAGTGTATCAGTTTAACATGTACAATTTACAATGTTGGAGTGGGAGCATATGCACATGAATTAGTTTGGAATATATTTCCACAACAGGATAGTCCTACATTTGAAATTTACTGCATATCCAGTTGTTACAGAAAGTCACTGCCAGCACCACTCAGCAATTACCAGGAAAGCCGTGTGTAAAAACTGGCTTGAAGTGTTCTTTTATCACAGTCATTTCAGGATGTAACTTGCTTTGAAGATTCCAGAAATACACCAAAGCAATCATTACCAACTGAGATTACACATGCTCATGGTGATGGACACACAGCAATTTCAGGAAGTGAGAGAGGCAGAAAAGGATGTTAATCCAGTAATTCATATAGTAAAGTTATATTGCAATAGGTCTTTTCTCATAGATCTTAGCAATAGACCTACTGGGGGAAAAAAAAACCACAAAAAATTGGTGAAAAAACCCCTATTTTTCATTTTGATTGTAAACCAACATTTTTTAGTGGGTACAGCAGAAGAAAAATATATAGGAGACATAAGGCTTGAAGGCCCTGAAAGTGAAAATGTGATGAAACTGAGTTGTAAGCATACTGAGGTCTATGTGCTACTTCTAGAGGTGACTAGGTTAGATGAATGAATGTAACACATTGTGAGTTTTCATCTAGTTCTAGGGAGGTGTGTGAAAAATGAAAAAGATTCAGCAGACAAAGTGGAGGACTAACCCCAAGTCTGTCCGTGTCACATCCAGAACCTCACATCTTCCCTCATCTCCTTTTTAAAACAAGCATTTTAACTGCTAGAATCTCCTGCATAATAAATGTTAGTTTCTCACTAGTGTAACAAAAAGGCTGATAGTTAAGACATTCAGCTCAGAGTTGGAAGAACATCCCTTCATGAAGGTAAAGAGCATGAAATTGGACTTCCGATCTCCAGGGAGACAATGAAGGTGACATGTCCTGCGGTGTTGTTTTGGAGTGGGTGGAGGTAGAGAAGACATGGTGTGGCCATGATTATTATTAGTGCTTATACACAGCAAGGCCAACTGGGCAACAGTTTTGAAAATCTGCTGATACAGAAGTTGTTCTAAGGCTTTAGGCAGCTTTATGCACATCCAATAAGAGAAATATGGATACTGCAAGTTTCATATATAGATTCCATATCTTTTGACATCTAAACATGCCTGTCTCAAGAATCCAATCCTTATATTTGATCTAATGAAGCAGAAAGTCTGTGACTGAGCACAGAACTGGGATCAGATATATCAAGCTTAGTGCTTTCCCCATTGAATCATTCTTCTTTTTCTTTTCCAGGCATATTCAAGTTTGAAAGTTTTCCTCTACAGCATCTCTGGGGCATGCTTTGTTTTGCAATTCACAACTCTGCTTGTGAAGTAAATACCAATAAGTCTCACACCAAGCATATAAAATCTTTGCCTGGCAGCACGTACAACAGCTTTGTTGCACTCCTGCACGGCTCTGTCTACATTTTCTAACCTTCACCCACCACTTCTAGAGATGTGAGGCTGGTTTGATCTTCATCTGCGTTCAATCTGTTCTCATTCTCAGCAGAGCAGGAATCGCCAAGGGATGCTAGCTATTGTGTGCCTTTTGTGAAAGGGACACATGCCTACCAAACTTGTTTAAAATGATTAAACACTTTTTCACATGGTCCTGTGATTAAATCTGAGCATGGGACCTTGCATATATACTTCAAAGAGTTGGAACTTTATTTTTTTAATCTTTTTTTTCTACCAGGGAAAAGAGTGAATCTGTTTAACATTTTATAATTACTATAATTTTCTTTGAGACTTTCTGTCATTTTACCCTTTAGTTCCTTAATGATTCATTTAAACTTTTAAGTGAAATTATTCCTTTTTTCTGTTTCATATATAGAGCAAAAAGAAAAGGATGAAGAGCTGGTCTCTCTTTATCAAGCACTTTTTCCTTCATACCTTTCTTTTTCTAGTGATTGATCTTTCTTTTGCCATTAGACACTCCTCTGTTTAATTGCTTTAGCCTGTCTCCTCCTACTGTGTATTTCCATAAAAAAAAGAAAAACTGAAATCACAGTTAAGAAAAAAACAGGTTTCTAAGGCTATCTTGTTCTTCCTACATATGTAAAAGGTAACATAAAATGATGAGTTGCTTTGTATTAGTGTTTCGTAATAGTCTGCAACATTTGTTGTTATTTTTAAGTAAATTCTCTAAATAATCACTCACTTGAGGAAACACATAATAAGAAAAATAGTATGTAGATGCTAAGACAGTGTAGCACATTAAAGAAGTGAAAAACTTATTCTATAATCTGTCCATTCCATATTCTGCTGTTACTATCTGGAGAGAATTCTCCCTTACCATTTTCTATTTTACTGTAATAAGATTATATGGGGATTCAGGATACAGACTTCTTCAGTCTCTTTGTTATTTTCCCTCTGGGGTTGTCACTCATGTCAGCATTTTTAAATCATTGCAGACATGATATTTGTTTATAAGTATATTTGGATATGTATTCATGGATATGTGTTTATATGCAGAGAGACAATCTTGAGAAGTACAGATATTAGAAATTGAAGAAAACATAAAAGTTAAAATGATACATTCTTCCTGTTTTAATCTCACAAAGACATTCTTAAATGATGAATGGTTACAATTTTTCCTGAAAGTCATCCTGCTTACAGTTACCTCCTTGCTGACTGCAGGAAGTCACATCCTCAGCAGGCTAAATTGGCATCTCTCCATCAGTAGCCATAGAGCTACACCAGAGGACAATCTGTCCCTGTACAAGCATAAATCATACAAGCACTAATTTTCCATTGCCTTGAACCTGGTATAGTACATAGCATGTAGGGGAGCAACGCTAAAGAATGAGTGAAACTCTCATTGAAATCCTAATGGCCAATGTTTGCAGATAGAAATTAGCAGTCCCAGTGCATGGTTCTGTGGAATTAGGTTCAAATTAAATAGAAACAGAGAAGAGTCAAAATAGACAGAACTATAAAATAAAATCAATAGAAACCACCACAAAATAACAGGATTTTATCTCCAGGAATTTGTAGACAATGCTTTGGACAGAATTACCAGGAAATGTTAGTACTTGTTTGCTTTCCTACCATATACCTAGGGCTCACTTTAGTGCCTGAAAAAAGCTTTAACCTCACTGTTACAGACTCTACTAAAAAGCCTTAATGTGTTATGAATAGTATTTCTCAGTTCATGGCATTACAGAAGTCAAAAATGTTTTAAAGAAATGGTGGACTGGTGGTTTTATTATGAATCTCTGTGTCTAGCAAGGCATTTATATTACTAACTACCTTTGTTTCCAAAAATGTCTCATCTGAAAGAAGGCTAAGCTCATAACCTGGAGGAATGATTTGAATAGAAACCAGGAGAAGTTTTACGTTCAAGTAACTTTTGACTCCACACCAAATGCCAAATGTACATCTTGGTTGAGTTTCATATTGAAGCAAAACAAACAAACAAACAAACAAGTCTTCCCCCATGGAAAACAGCAATGTTGATGACCAGAAACAAATCTGAATCAGTCTATGAGTTAAGTTTTACACAAAGTTGCACATGTAAAGCTTTATTTGAAGCTCTGGAATATAATTATAATTAAGACTTCAAACCATTTTTTTCATTACATTCAGAGCTTAAATTGTGTAACTTATTTGCATTTGAGATAAAAAGAGATGCATATTTTGTATGTTGAAATTAGATTTGTAGAACCATAAGCTCATTCCCAATGGCAAATATTACTAACTCCAATTCCAGTTATGAAACACTAAATTGTTTTTTAAGTGGGAGCCAGCTCTCTTAATAGGCTTTCAATATTAATCCTCTAATGCTTATTGTTGCTTTACTTTCTAGAGGTTATGTTGGAATGGATGAATTAGATTTAAACTAGAATTTGGGGTTAATAATTAGAAATACCTGGCATGAGAGTCACAGTTTAGATTTAATAGTGTTAAAATTGTGGCCATAATTCTAGCCATGTTTTTTCCAAAAATCCTGGAGATTCCTGTAGCTTAGATGAGCTTCCAAGTCTTAAACTATCTTTAATATTAGACTTCTCAATATGAAACTATTTTTGAAAGTTTTCAGTGTGGTAATATTCAGAAGGTACCTGTGCTCACACATTCCTGTCAAATTGAATAAGAGGATATTGTTGCATAGAATAAGAACATTTTGAATTTTTGAATCTTACCTTGGACCGGACAACCAAAATTATAAATAAAACATCAGAAACTTAAATTCTGGCCTTGATTTATGCTGCAGTGACAGACACAGGAATGCCTGAGGAGTTCAGTGGCAACCATACAATGTAATGCACCAGTGCCACGCTGCATGGTGGAAAAGGCAAGGAGGCAAGAAAAAAATTCCCTTTACTCCACAAATCCTGTAAACTTGTGCTGGTATTAACCAGGCACTTTTAGGAATGTGGATAACCAATTTTAAGAAAATAATCTAAATACCATTAGACTCAAGAAATGAGAGGTCTGAAATGACCCTACTTTCTAATAATAATTAAAAGAAAAAAATCACACACATGAATTTGATGGTTTAAGTTTTCCTGAAGGTGTATATGGCCCAGCAGGGTGTGGATATAGTTCTTTTCTGAGAGAGAAATCTCTAAAATCTCTAAGATTTCTAGGTTCTTCAGGATACTAGTAATCTTTCTCTGATCCAGCAAAGCTTCTCCTTATATAGCTCTTGACTTATAGATAGGGTTAAAATTATAGTGATTAAAATCAAGCATGTATATAAATGCTTAGCTGCACCAGCCTTCTGTAAGAACAAGCTCTCTGTCTCTGCCATCTCCACCGATAAGTTATGCCAACAATGATGCTAATTAGGACTATGGCTGCCTCACAAGATATAGAGGAGTGTACTGAAAGCCTTCAAAATTTAGTACAACAACTTGAACAATGTCATTCACTCAATTTTAACAAGTACTTGCCAGTGAAATTATATGAAAAAGGAAAAAGGTCAATAAAAATGCAACTCCCAAATGTAATCAATTCCCCTGTGATACTGAGTTTCCTGCCTTTTTAATGGGCCGTACAAAACGTGCCTACAGCAGGTAGGCCTGCTCCACTCTGGGATACTCCAGCATTTCCAGGGGCACCTCCAGAAACATGCCTCTGATAAAGCTCCATGAGCCATGAAGCACAAGTGTGGAATGACCTTTCCATGTGTTTCTGCTACTGTGGCCATGTACTTACTCTAAAATTTTTCCACCTTTTGCAAAATACTGTTGGGTCTTCAGTTATCCATTTTTCATAGATCTCCACACACCAGCTCTGTGCAGAGCAAAGCAGTAAATACATCCTCGTCACTGGCTTCCATTTCCATATCCCATCACTGAATTTTACAGGAGTACAGATACATCAGCTAGGCAGTGAACGTTTGCTTTGTCATTTTTGCGTCAATGTCTAGCTGTGTGTGACTGTCTGTTTTGGATGTCGCTCCACATTTAGAGGACACATAAGAGAACATGGACTGAAACAGGAGCTGGAATCCAGGTTTCACAAATACAGGCTACCGCTCAACCCACAGTGTCTACAGAAACAAGAAAACTAGAAAGCACAACACTAAAATGCACATGTTCTGGGCCTCCATCCTCACCTGACTGTCTTTCCTAGGAAAACGATAGCTTAGAAAAGCGTTCCACCTCTAGGAGTACTCCTGATTTTTAAGGTTATATTGGGTAAATGCCAGTTTCACTGCTACTTCACACTTTATTTCTTCTAGACTCTCTGGTAAATATCATCCAGTTCTGTTGGTTCATTGCAGCTGAATTTCCAAATTGCTCTGTAATTTCTTCTTTATGGACTTCAATGTCTGTAAAGGCTACACATGAGAAAGGCCATTGGAAACTGAATTTTCCTGCCATGCAGGTTAATAAATGCCAATACCCAAAAAATGTTATTCAACTGTCCTCATACCTAAACATTTTCCTGAAATGTCAATTCAATTGCTGTTTATCTTTACATCTATGAACAATTAAAATAAGATAAAATCTACAGTAGTCCACATTTCATACTATTGTAATTTCACCTTTTCATGAGGGTAAAAAGAGAAGCAATCACACAGTCCACATGATTTTGACATTCTTGGACCACAAAAATTATAATAAAATCAAATCCTCTTTTTTTTTGGTTGTAATTTTCACAGCTTCAGTTTCAACTGACTTGAACATTAAATACTGAATGTATGTGATTTAAAACAGGGTAAAGGACAACAAACTCACCAGAGAGCTTTACAGGAGCATAGGACTAGAAAGTCAGATGCACCCATTGAAAGGTTAGAGTGGTGTAACCTGTGTTGCTTCTTGGAATCATTTGAAACCTGATTTGATCTGCTGTTGCTGCAGCAGCTCCTTGCTGCCAGGACACAAGCTAGCTAGTTTCAAACTGTGCTGAATATATAAAAAATGCTATAGTAATGCATGCATATACCTGCAACTGATCATAGTCAATTGCTTTTTTGTACCATATCTCCTCCATGGTACAAAACCTCTTTCTTGCCCTGTTTCTAGAGCAACACAAGATTCATAACTTCTATGGATCAGACACCAAGGGTATCATGAGACTGACACATATAATACACAAAAAAGGTACCTCCAGATGTGAGTGGTTAAGCATAAATATACCCAGGAAAGACACCACATCGAACTGGAGTTTAAGTAGTAGCTCTTTGCTTTGTAACTCTCAGAAAAGGGGATGCTTATTTGAAGCTTGACTCTGTCTTTGGAAAGGGAGTCAATGAAAGTGCATGTCTAGAGTTTGATGTATATTTGCATTTGTTTAGGAAAAAGGCTTGTGGTTTATCTGAAGGACCGGAATACGGCCTATAGAGAAGTCTTTCAGAAATCCGTGACATCTTTAAGAGTATAATCCCTACAACAAAAAGGCTAAGCCTAGACTTGCCTAGACTAAGAAAACTGGGATTTTACTTTAGTTACTAGCTCTATCTTTATATATCTTTCATAGCAAATTTTCTTTTGAGAATATCAGTACTCAGTTTGGTGGTGGGCCTGGGATGGATACTTTTATATACCACTATGAGGAAGCACAGAAAAATGTTATCAGTCCTTTGTCTTTTACTTTCTTTCCTGCCTGCCCACCTCCTTCTGTCTTCTCTCTGACAATAATGTGAAGAGAATAACATTTTTTGAGGAAGTGAAAGGCTGTTTTTCCACCTAGTCCATGCTTTGCCCACATGTTTGGGAGTGACATGCTTCTTGTCTTCTCCCTCGAGTCCTCCGCTGCAAAAAGATGTATAGAGCTAATACAGAAGGATGCAGGGAAACATCTGTAACAACAGCATTTTCTCTCCCTGGGGGGGCCTAGGCTCACTTTGACACTTTGTGGCAAGGCAAGCTCTTAAACATTTAAGTGGCAGGTGATTTTCCTGACAGTTCTTTCCACACATGGGAGAGGGAGGAAAATGGTCAGAACAGTGCTGGGAAGGTCCTGGAAAATAGTAGAGAAAAGAAAGGAGGGAGAGAGCAAAATGTTTGAACATGTCTGTCCTGGAACTTTTCATTATCCCCTTCTCGCTCATCTCTTGCTGTATTTTTAAAGGAATAATTATATATATCCTTTGGGTAGAAACAGATACAGACCAGCATGCGATTAGACAGACATTCAAAGAATATTTCATGGATTGTCAATTAGAATCAGTGAACACTGAACTAAGTATCAAAGACTGTCTAATTTGTAAATCTGAACTGTACAAAGTAGTGTTAAAGGGAGTGAGTGAAATTCACTTGACAATTCACTTGACATAGAGACAGTTGAAAAGGTGACAGGACCTTTTTGAATTTCTAACAGATACAATTCACTGATACATACAAAGCACTCCACACTAAAGTCAAATGACAAATACTATAAGGAAAAAAACCAAAAATATCCTAAACTCAGTATAACTGAGTTGATGAATATTTTTTTAATTTCCTGATGATTAATAGAAGATATAAATAACATGTAAGATCTTATTTTTGAAGAAAGCAAGTAATTGAAAGTGATACCCGATTAGAAAAAAAGAAATCTAAGATCTAGATCCTTCCAAGAATCTAGTTTAAAGACCATTCATCTGAGTTTTAGATATGTGAAAAACATTGGAAAAATTTATTATTGCAACAACGGCTGGTAAAGAGCTTCCTAGTGGAAAGGATAACAAAGTCATAGCAGGAAACAGATGTGGCTTTTCTTCTACAGATCATGTCAAGCTAACATTGGATGATGTTTAGTATGTTCCTTTCCATGACATATGAAGGGGTTTTTCAATGTTAAAATACTGTTTCCAATACCTTCCTTTCTTAGCTGGTCTGTGAGCTGCTTATTATGATAATTCTATGTGCTTCTACTGCCTTTAGCAAAATCTATGATGATTTTCCCATAGTTTTGAAAAACTCTTCTTCGGCAATATCTGCTATGAAGTAGCATGACAAAGTGATATACAATGAAAAGCAGACTCATGTACTAAACAAAAAGTTCTGTAATCGGCTAATGAAGCCTTGCATTCTATGGATTTGTATCTCATGGTTGACTGCCTTTATAAATGAGTAAAATTAAAGCTGCCACTGGAATCCACATGTTCTTAGGCATCAGAGAATGGTGGGGCAGGGGGGAGGCAATGTCTTTGTAAATGTCAGCAATATTGAAAGGTAGGAGTCCATATCTTTTTTTGACAGTAGAAATTACACATGACAGAAGAACCTGGCCTGAGGAATGGATTCTCTCATTTCTAATAAGGTGTGAGGTCTACCTGAACTTTTCTCCAGAGCTGGGTCATTCATAATAGAGCTTTCCTGTATTGATTCTCCAATGTCTTATGTATTGTGCTTATGCCAGATCCTTTCTTTCTATGGAGACATTCTTACTTGGGTACTCATTTTCATGAGCTGTGTAGGCACACAACACATTTGAACATCGACTCAGCTGAAATTGGCAATGGCTACAAAAGTTGCTAAGAACTTCCAGACGTACAGACATACATACATAAATAACATGATCATATGACCCTTATTCCCACAGGAATCAAAATTACAAAATAATTGTTTTTGTAAATGAAATAACTATCTATGGAAGATACAGGATCATATGTATTAGGAATGAATATGCATGTAGATTGTGGAAGTATCTATTAATTAGTTTTGCTAAAATAGAGATTATATGATTCTGCTTTTACTTGGGCCATTCATACTATTCATGGACTAAATAATACGTGTATTTTGGCAAGCACCCTAATACACAGTATGGTGCAAAGCAATAAATGTACTTAATTTTACATATCCAACATCTCAAATTAATTGTTGTAACAGAAGTCTGGAAAATGATATAAAAATATATGACAAATAAACATATTCTTTTGTGGATTTGCAACAATTCCCTAGGCACTTTTATTTCTTCATTAGGCTGAATACAGAAAATCTCTTGATGTAGTTGCATTAAAACATCTTTGCACTTTAATGATGATTATTTTTCACAGAGAATTTGGAATCCCCCAGTACGAAGGAAGATCTAGATTGTCCTGAGTCAGCTATATAACTTATGCCTTTTGGCTTTTCTCTGTTAATAAAAGGCCTCTGACATATTTTCTGTGCTGAAGAATATAAGAAAGAGAAAATAAATACAGTGAAGAGTAAAGGACAGGCACTTGTTTTGTTCTTTGCAGAACCGTTGTATTTCTAAACATAAAAGTTATTTTCTTACAAGGTCTTTGCAGTCTCCATTAATCATTTCTTTAGCTAAATCTGCCTGTTAGCGTATTTCTAGCTGCCATTGCATGCTCCTAGCAGTTTCTTTAAGCAGCCCATGCATTTGTTTTTGACAGAGGTTGGCCTTAAGACAAAATCATCCATTCAAATCAATAACCATCATGCAACAATTGTTGACTAAGCCAATGTCTTCTGCTTCAGAACAAAAATCCAGTGGCAATACTGCATAATTTTAAATTTACTTTTATATCAGGACTCCTGTATGAATTCCTGCTCTGTCTCTCTCCACCTTGTGGTTAGTTTGTATCATTGCAGTCAATTATTTCAGGGCTCAAGCGGAACATTATTCTTTTCCTGCACATAAATCAAATATTTAAGGATGTTATCCTTTTCCCTTCAGTTATCTATCTGCTAGCTGATATAGCTGAAAATTATATCTGCCAACTTACTTTTAATGGAATAACTTCTTCTGCCTTGTTCAGGAAAAGTCAAGCTGTTGATTACAACATGCTTTGAGCTTTCTGTATCATGTTGGTTATAGGTTCTTTGTGATACTTTGTCTTAAGACCTCAGCTAAGAGCACCTTAAAAACACGATGGATGATGAGAAAGCAGCCTTCAGTAGATTTTCTGTAACTTAAATTGTTTAATATTTTAAAAGAGGGAAAAAATCCAATTCTGCAATCAAACCCAAAAGAGTATTCCCTCTCTCCTTTTTCCAAAGTTCACACTGGACTAGAACAACAAAAGGCCAGTTCTGATTATTGTTGTGCTTAATTTTAAAGCTAAGTGCTTAGTGACAGCATAGATTTAGATTTTTTGCCTACCTCTGTAGCTCACAGGTAGCTCATACTGTGAGTTAGTCCTCTGAACGCTGGGGAAGACAACAGGTGCATCGCCTAGATCAGAGCTAGCACTGAAAGCAGCAGTATGTCCTTAATCCTACCTGCAGGTACAAGTGCTACACCTTCGTCTGGAAGCAGGGCTTTGTCTTCAGTTGGGATCCACACTTATTTCTGGACTCTCGTGCTTAAATCACTTTTTTTTTTTCCCCGCTAGAAAAGATATAAAAATTTCAAGATTGCTCATTTTATTCAGTTTATGAGTAATTAGCCTAAAAGAGTTAGAAGGCCAGCATCTGTCATTCATGAGACTCCTTTGAGTTCTGAGGGATGAAGCAAAAATCACCTCATTCCATGTGATAAAATGTTTTCTTGTTTCGGCTTATAAACTGGGAACTTGAACCTCACTCTAGAGCCTAGTAGTTCAAGCCTTTGGGAAGGTAAAAAAGAGACCTGGAGGCCCTTCATTAATTTAATCAATACTGAATATGAAAGTATTCACAAAGAGGAGCACCTGGTCATTTTTGTCTCCCAGATGAATGCATCAACCATTATAATCACACTCATTCTGTCTTCTGTGCCAAATGAATGTTCATCGATCCCATGTAAAGTGGAACAATTTTAGCTTAAGAAAAAAAAAGCAAAAGCACTTCCTTTCCCTAGACTCCACCTCAGTGTGGCAATTAGGACACCCCCATAGGAAGCATATATTCCAGGACCAGAACAGCTAACCCTCATGACATAGATGCAAACTTTTTCCATGTGTTCCTAGATAAAAGCAGATCAAGGAAGGGATAGGGGATGTTTCCAGCTTTGCTTTTTGTGGAACCAGACTATTTTGAATATGCTCTGAGAAAGCCAACAGAAACTAGCCCTATCGGTGTCACAGGCAGAGATTTAGGTTATGAACTGGGACATGACTAAAGCATGAATTAGGCCTGGAGCTGCTCAGGTTTACCATGATTCAGCTCAGGTGAGTGACTGGTTTTTAGCCGTAAGCAACCTTTGAGTATCTGCAGTAACAAATAGCCAACTATTTCAACTTTTTTTTTTGTATGCTGTCTATTATGTAAGATACTTAATCAATAAGGTTTTTTTTTCCTTGATTAGAACTTCCTGTAATTCTTCCTATGCCTGCAGTTTGGGGCTGTTTTTCTTCCCAAATAAAAGCTTCACAAAACTATCAGTCATGAAGGGTTTCTAGCAGGTGAGTCATTAATTATTCATTTTGATGAGTGTGACCACTGCTGTGAGACAGCCCCAGGAGGATTTCCAAAGGACCATTTGGTAATAAATATTCAACAATTTGTAATGTTTAGTTCTGATTCATGTCCCAGTACCCGTCAATGGCTGGATGTGTCCACTGTCCATACATAATATCTCCTTTCACCATCATTTAATGACATCAAAATCATGCATTGCACCATCTTGAAACAGAACATTAACAGATTTTTAAAGTCACCTTGTCAACTCTAAGACTACACTTCAGCCTTGTAAGTCCATAAACTCTCTTTAAATGCTTATTAAAGCTTATAAATGATGCTTCTACTTCAGTGGAGCTGCTCTCATTTACAGTGTAAGATGATTTGGTTCATTATTTGCAAGTGGAAGTGAAGCAGAATGGAAAGATGTGTGGAAAAAATGACAGTGGCAGCAGGCAGTATACTCTAAAAAGTCTAAGAATGATAGTTGGGAGGTATTTCCAAACCTAACCACACAGTGAATAATCAAATAAGATGGATTTAGAAGCTAGTGATGTGGTTTTTATTTCTTATCAGGCAAATTCATACAATTCTTGTCAAGCTGATTTTGCAGATTGTTTCTAAAAAACAGAAACATGAAAATCATAATTATACCAAATATATGTGAGGATATGAATCATCAAAACTTTATAACAGGTGTTTCGATCTGTCATTTTTATGTGTTCAAATCAACCCATGATTCCTGAGAAAGAGTTGAAAACTGAATGAACATTAACAATGCCTTTCGCATTTTAAACAAACCCACACAGACAGAGGAATGAAACTTTTGACTGTCAAGTGCTTCTTCGGTAAATGTCAGTAGTGATGACATGGTAACACCAAAGTGCCAGGTTGAACTGAGTTTGGCATCAGGAAGGTCATGGAGAAGAATATGGAACTCAGTATGAGGTTGTAGTTACTACAAATGAGTAAACCTTGGTAGAAATCAGTGAACTTATTTTTTTTCCTTCAACCTTCTTTATTTGTCCCTTTTATAATATGATAGGAAAAAAAAAGTAAGTTTCTTCAAATGAGATTGACAAGCATGAAGAGCGGGAAAGAGTGAAGATAAGGAAATAGGTGTTGAAGTTGACAGTATAAGGAGCAAGAATAAAATTACCTTGAATGTCTCTGATACTGAAATTACAAATAGTAATGCTCTCATTTACACTTTCAGTAGCAACACTAATGTTAATATCATGATGCACACAACTGTGAAAACAATGTAAACTGGAGTAAAAGAGATTCCTTATCGTAAGCATTTAAAATTTGTCAAATTTGAAAAGTAATTGTCTCCTAAATCTGAACTGGATAAAACATTCATATTGATAAGTTAAACAAATTAATTAGCTTGACTATTCATAATTTTTTAAAATGCATCTCTCTGCTACCTAAAATTTCACAATGAATGGAGTAATACAGTAAATAAAAAATGTTGGATTGTTAGTCACAGAGACTGGGTTGTTTTTACTTAACTTTAACCTTCTGAAAGTTAAGCATCTTGTCTAGGTTAGTTGACAAGACTCTATCTATAGCCCATTCAGGGAGAGATACACCCCCAGAAAGTAATTTATCAACTGCTAAGATTCTGTCTGAGATAGATAAGACAAGATGTCCTCAGGACGTACCTGTCTCTTTCCCTTGGCAATTGAGAAAGCCTGCACAAATCTCAAATTAGGTGTGATGCCTAATGTCTAGATAGTTAATGTCAGGTAAGTTGAATCCTGCTCTAAGTTCCCCAGGTTGTTTTGAGTTATAAGGGACAGCAGCGTTTTCATACTGACTCTAAACAGAGAATTCTGTTGGATCGAAAGGGTGAATCACTCACTATGGATATGTAAAAGCAATTAGTATAATTTTAGACAGAATAGGTATCAGTAGCATGACATGAGAACCTCTAAATATTCCTATATTTATAAGACTCCTTTCAGGCCGTCTCATGCTTCCATTATATAATGAATCAGAGCAGTTGTAGAATTTGGACTTCAGAAATCACAAATCTATTACTACTTTCGTTGTAGTGAACCCTCATTGCCTATAGGTTTTTGACAGAAAAATTATTTTTCACCTAGAAACAAGCTATTGTATTCTGAAAAGGTTTACTGAGTGGAAGAATAGAATCATAGAAACATTTAGGTTGGAAAAGACCCTTAAGATCATCGAGTCCCACCATTAACCTAACATTGCCATGTCCACCACTGAACCATGTCCCTAAGTGCCACGTCTACATGTCTTTTAAGTACCTCCAGACATGGCGACTCAAAGAAGACCAATGAGATGCTAAAGAAGATGCCTAAAAAGAGGTTATAGCCTTCTATGGCACCTTGTTAACTCTGTCCAGTGTGGGCTGGACCTAAACTGCATGACCCAGTCAGTGTATGAGCAGGGAGCTGTGCTAAACTCTCCTGTGCCCATTCTCCCTTCTCTACAGGGCTTCACATCACCCTAAAATTTCTTCATAAAACATCTTTATAAACCCCCAAAATATGCAGCAGATAGAACTAAAATAATGGAAATACATTTTGGCATGTGTCAGAGGACAGGGTGCTGAAGAGACATGCATAGAGTCTGTTTAGCTGACTGTGATGGCTGAAGTTATATACTTTAGATCTGCTCATTAGTGTGCCTTTAGTCCGAGAAAATATATTCTAGTGATAAATAGTATTTCTCACAGTTCTGCTCTGACTTGCTGTGATCTCTATTTATTTTATTAATTTCATATGCTTGAAATCTTTCCATTTATCTTGTAGAGTTATTAAAAATGGAGATCTGGTACCTCCTGAAGCAATATGATTGTTAGTGTGAAATAAATAGGAAGGGAATGAAAAGGTGCTCCACATCAAGCTCTTCAAGGTATTTTAAAGGTCTTAAAGGTGTTAGCTAGCCAAGTAGCTGTGGCAGCCTAGAGATTTATTCAAATAACAGCAGAAACTGTAAATAAAGAAAACTAGGTAGACAGGTAGGTAGTTTTAATAAAAAAGACAAGTTGTCTTGTATCAAATCTTCCAAATATGGTTTTTGATTTATTTCTGATCTTTAATATTTAATAATATCACATTAAAGCTATAACAAGTCTTAACTGCTAGAACTAATTATGTCCTTGTAGAAGGAAAGTTGATCATGCAACCATCACAGAGCCAGGAATCAAAAAATAAGATCCTGAAAAATTAGTATCTCTGGCCTGACATTAAGACAAAGATATAAGGTAAAAGATTTGCGGACACCTGGAATTGAAGGACATCTGGCTTATGAGAAGATCTCATTAACAGCTCTTCAACATAAACAAACAAACAAATCCTCCACAACACAGAGGAAAAATAAAAAAATGAAATACCTAGATACAGAAACTTTAACAAATGTGAGATAATAGCGACAATACCAAAGGCCAGAGCTTGCAGATCACTGAAGGGAGCAGTGGACCATAGCCTCAGAGACATTAGAAACTGATAACAGGGGGGATACAAGATCACCATGGGTCTCATAGGAAAGATAAAAATTATGGGATATTTAAACGGAATTATGGAAATGTGAAGCTTTTTATGGGAGTCTTATGGGAGGGGCTGACAGTCGGCAAAGGGAAAAATCAAAGTGGATGGGAAAATCTATCCAAAGTGGGTGTGAAAAATGGAAAAGAGAGGAGAAAAGGTCAGTCCCACTCATGCAAGCTCTTGGACCATATGTCCTTCTGGCTGTGGTGGGTTGACCCTGGCTGGATACCAGGTGCCCACCAAAGCTGCCGTATCACTCCCCTCCTCAGCTGGACAGGAGGAGAAAAAATATAACAAAAGGCTTGTGGGTTGAGATAAGGACAGGGAGAAATCACTCACCAATTACCATCACAGGAAAAACAGACTCAACTGGAGGAAATTAATTTAATTTATTGCCCATCAAATCAGAGAAGGATAATAAGAAATAAACCTTAATCTCAAAAAACCTTCCCCCCACCCTTCCCGAGCTCAACTTCGCTCCTGATTTCTCTACCTCCTCCCATTGCAGCAGTGCAGGGGGATGGGGAATGGGGGTTGGGGTCAGTTCATCACACGTTGTCTCTGCCACTCCTTCTTCCTCACACTCTTCCACTGCTCTGGCATGGGGTCCCTCCCACAGAAGACAGTCCTCCATGAACTTCTCCATTGTGGGTCCCTTTCCCGGGCTGCAGTCCTTCAGGCACAGACTGCTCCAGCGTGGGTCCCCCGCGGGGTCACAAGTCCTGCCAGAAAACCTGCTCCAGTGTGGGCTCCTCTCTCCATGGGGCCACAGGTCCTGCCAGTAGCCTGCTCCAGCACGGGCTTCCCATGGGGTCACAGCCTCCTTCGGGCATCCCCCTGCTCCGGCGTGGGGTCCTCCCCGGGCTGCAGGTGGAGATCTGCTCCCCCGTGGAGCTCCCTGGGCTGCAGGGGGACAGCCTGCCTCACCAGGGTCTTCCCCACGGGCTGCAGGGGAATCTCTGCTCCGGCGCCTGGAGCATCTCCTCCCCTCCTTCTGCACTGACCTGGGGGGCTGCAGGGCTGGTGCTCTCACATTTTCTCACTCCTTTCTCTGGCTGCAGTTTCTGTTGTGCAGCAACTTTTTTTCCCTTCTTAACTCTGTTCTCCCAGAGGCACTACTGTCACTGATGGGTTTGGCCTTGGCCAGCCTTGGCCAGGAGCCGGCTGGCATTGGCTGTATTGGACATGAGGGAAACTTCTAGTTGCTTCTCACAGAAGCCAACCTGTAACCCCATCACTACCAAAACCTTGCCACGCAAACCCAATATGCTGGTCAAGCTATGCACGTAGTTGCTTCAGTCTGTCCTGTCTTGTTAAACTGTTCCTGTCTCTTTTCTGTGTGACATTGCTCTCTGTTGTGTGTTTTGTGCTAATGAACCTCAGGCAGGCCTAGCCCACGAGCAGGAGGCTGAATCTGGCCAGACCCAAGGATGGGGCTGTGTCTTCATGTTTATTCTGGTCATGCCCACGGAGCCAGGGCTCAAGGGACCCACAGATGTGCCTGTGCCCAGGGTGCGGGAGAGTGAAGGCACCTTATGTTTGTGAGTGAGCCATAATCCTGATTACCCGAAGAAGAGGCACAGGATGAGCCCTCAGTGCTGTTCATAGTGATGAAAGTGCTGCTGGTGCATTTATGGCTTCCAGTAAAGGGTTACTCTCTCTCTCTCTGTTGATCTGTATGGCTGGATGCATATCTGCGTGTGTATTACACAGGTGTTTGTGCATTGTGTGTGTATCTACATCTTTACAATAGATGCTTAGCCTTGCTGCTGGCAGAACACACGCTTAGGAGCAGGAGCAAACAGACAAGAAAAGAGAAATCCCCTGTGTCTTCAAGTCCTCCAGATTTGACTTCCCTTAACAATTAGAAAACAGAATGTCATCTAAATGCAATGTTTAGAACATTCAACAGTGTTCTTGCTGTTAAAGTTATACAAAATTTGCATGTGGATTTTTAAATCTAAACTCAGTTTTTTTTAAATCTTGATTTGGAAATATTAATTATAGACTTATACTTAAAACAGTTAATATTCAGTTAAGTTAGACTTATATATATTATATACTCAAAGAAGCAGACAAAATCTAGGAGACTCAGAGATTAAAAACCACATGAAAAACAGTTGAATTCCCTAAAGAATGAGGAAGGAGGGACATTGTACCTATTTTTAAAAAGGGATAAGAGGGCAGACCTAAGTCCATCAGCTTAGCCTCAATACCAAAAACATTCTGGAACAGCTTGTTAATTAGTTTGGATGCACCCTGCAGATAAGGTGATAGGGAACAGCTGACATGGATTTGTCAAGAAAAAAAAAGTCATATCAAATCAATCCAAGTTCTTTCTGTGGCAGGGTAATTGCCTAGTGGACAAGGGAGAGGCTATAGATTTGATATATCTTGACATTAGTAAGCATTTTCACACAGTCCCATTTGGCACTGTCATAAACAAACTCCAGAGGAGCACAGTCTAGCAGTAATTGTCACATGGAGGGTGCACAACGGTTTGAAAAGTTAACTCAGTCACTAACCAATGGACACCATCAAATCTGGAGGATTTTCCAGTAAAAGTAACCAACATAATTAACAACAGTATAATACCAATTACTAAATGAGTAGCAAAAGCCAATACCAGTATGATTAATTGATTGAATAATTAATTAATCGGTAGCACAAGGAAGGCTTTCTGGGGAGTCTGTGGAATCCTTGTCACTGGAGGCATTTAAGAGTGAGCTAGACTATTGTACATTGGGGATAGGTTTTTTGTAAGTTTGATGAATAGATCTGACTAGACAGATGTTTGATGCTTCCTGTGCCTCTATGATCTCTTCACTACTTTCTTTTTCCTTGGCTCTGTCACAGCTTCTGACATTACTTTGGGGTGGCTGCTTGCTTCTTACCTCAAGCTGTACTGCATCTTATAAAATCCTTAATGTCTTTTACAGAATCTAAAATAGAGGCGCTGCCTGGCACAGTTTAGAAAGGGTTTGGAATGAAATCACTGTATAAGCACAAAGTTTTCTCATTATGTGTCAAATAAGAAGTTATTTGTGCCATAATTTTCTAGCAATAGCTAGAAGTTAAAGAGTTATCAGGCTGCCTATTGTGTGTGTGCATATATAGATGTATTAAACAGAAAGATTGTATATAATTTCCTTTAATTATATCTTTCCCTATTAAAAGCCAACTGAATGCATTTTGTACCACATGATCAATGGTGTTAAATCACTTGTATTTCATTGCTGAAAATTTATTTTTGAGATTCAGTACTTGAGGCTATAATAGATTTCCTAATTGTAAATCTCAAAATTATGTTCTGCCTAAATTACAGTGTAACTTGCAGCAGAACATGCTTTGTATCCAAATATAGGGTTTCATGTTTTGTATGAACTGCAAAAGCACTCTGTTAAAGATGGTTTTGCATAAACTTGCATTTGTTTTACTGTATTCAGTGTGTTTATAGAATAATCTATATTTATGTAACATCTTTCTTTCCCACTACACACACACATGAACACACTGAAAGAACTTTGAAGTTGTAAAGTCAAATATTTCAATTCCGGAAACCACAGAGTGCTAAAATTCTGTGGGTTGGGGTTTTTTTTTGTTTGTTTGTGGGTTTGTTGTTTTTTTTTGTTTGGGTTTTTTTAAGCCATCTGCTAGGTGCGCATCATTGGGCAGTGCTTCCTTGCACAGTCTCATTCTTTGTGTTTATAGGCTCTGCTCTTGAGTGTGGTCTTGGAGCTGCTCTTAGCTGACAGATAAATAGACTTGGCAAACCACACGCAAACTGTAGAGAAAGATTTGTTTCCTTGTAATGAAAAGGAAAGTAAATGATGTCTGTAGCTAATGGCAGCCAAAATGCTCTCCAAAAAACTTTCATTTCCTCCCTTTACCAACAGACACTAACCTCAAAAAAGAAAACTGCAGTGTGAGCGCCCAGAGGAATCTACTAGGAAGCTTCAAGTATGGCACGTATTCAGACGTGTTCCTCAGGTTACACGTGCTGAGATGGCTGCTTCTAAGCAGCTTCCCACCCAGTGTGCAGACACCCAGAGACATCTTTCACCTAAGTGGTGAGGTTCTCCCTACAGTTAGGGAAGATTCTCAATGTAACCTGTCAAAATAGCTATGTAGAGGCTTTCAGAGGCACCCTGTTTCTTCTGGCCTACATCTGAGCTACCCCATGGTTCTGGGTTTTCTTCTGCAGACCAAGGTAGAAGAGGGAAGGGTTGTGAGATAAAGGTATCCTGGATCTTATCCCCGCATTGAGTTAAAAATAGGGCATTTTGCCATAATGTGTAGTTGCTTCATAAAACAACTCTCAGTACTGTAACTCAGAATGAGTCACTTCTTGAACTTCTCACTAGTGTTAGTTGATGGATCAGGGATAACTTGATGAAAAAGATGAAAACATGCTTTTCAAGGAAACAATTTCCACCCATTTTAAAATGCTGTCATTTTTCCCATTTGAACTTCTAGAGGTGCAAAACCGTTTTCAGTTCAATGACACTGGTCCTCTAAGTGTTCAAATGGCCTTAAAATTAAAGGATTTAAGTACCATAAATCTGTAATTAAGTGAAAGCCATTTATAGGCAGGAGCATAAACAACACTTGCATCTTTGGACCATAAGCCATGTTAGCACAATTACTTCTTTTACGAGTCTAATATGTATGAGCGTAGCATAAGGAATCCAGGTTAGTAGAACAACCAATCAATATTATGTGACAGATATTTGTCCTTTAAATAGCTTCAGTCTTCCCACTCACCTAGAAATTTTGCTCCCTTTTCTTTGAATTTCCTCTCTTGCCTTCCTAATTAACAGGATCCCTATTTGTCCCCAAGCAGTATGACCTTCAGTTGGCTTTATCAGTCTGTGCCTTGGTTCATACTCTTCATGGAAGACAGTCTCTGCATGGGTTAGTCACCGTTAACACCTGAGCTCCTAGTGTGTGAGATGGCCTTTGGTTCAAATCCTGTCTGATTTCCTAAACCAAAACCAATGCTTATGCAGATGTTTCTGTCTTGCACAAAAATTCTATGGCCTGAAAACCTACATAAGAGTGAAAATTTGAGACTTATTCTCCCATCTGTGTTTTCCCAGTCTGGGTAGCCAAAGAACTGACCCATATAACAAAAATAACCTTAAGCCCAGCATTTTCAGTTCTAATGGATGGACATTCCCTGACAAAAAAACCCCTTTGTTCAAAAATCTCTGTCTGCCTGAAGACTCGGTTTTCCTGAAATACCTAGAAAGCCAGTCTTATGGATGGGTAAATTGAGCTTAGTGAGAACACGGTGAGGAGGCCATTGGAAAATTCGTATCATCTCAGGCATCATCAATAGATTCAGGATCGGCTATACAGAAAACAGAAACCACAGTCATACTGCTGTTATTCTTGCTTTACACAATTATTTCCATTCAATTTGTCACCTCTGCTTAAGCCCTGATCCATCTCACCTATGTTTATGTACCTAACAGAGGTACTTAAATTAGAAGCATAAGCATACTTAACAGTTAAGGAGAGAGAAAGGCACCTCCACAGGATAATTGAGAATTAAGATGGTCTCAACCCACAGTAGAGATGCTTGTCTCTGTCCTCTGACAACAGCCAGTGCCTACAGCAATCATGTTCCCAGATTAGGTCCTTCAGTTAATTGGGTCAATCGGGATCCATCTGGGGCATTGTCTTAAATTAGAATAAGCATTGCTGCTCTCTTTTTTTATGCTTTTTTTACAGTACCTGAACAATAAAATCTTATACTTGATTAGTTTTTGTTCCATGGTATAATCAAATATGATAACAGAGGGTAAGCAAATAGCTAGTTGATACTATGCTATGATCCTGGCAGACTGTCTAAGCCAATTAGGGTCAATGTAGATCAGTTTTACGCCTACAGGGAGTAGTTGTATCCATACACTAAATGATTCAGAGAAGCAGCAGAGACTATGGTAGCAGGAACAATAGGACTGCCTTGGGTCTTTGTATTAATTTAAAAAATACTGTGGAGGAAAATGCATGAATGAGTTTGTAAAACTTAACTTCCTGGCCTGTGTGGAAATGCTGGTTCCAATTTGTAATATTCCTAGTGGCAATAGCTACCCAGAGGGTGTCATCTTATCTGCTGGACAGCTGTACGTCTGCATCTGCTGACTGTACTTAGTATATTGGCAGGGACTCTGGGGATGGAGGCCAGAACTTACACACATGGTTTTTAAATTCCTAAGCTGAACCCTCCAATGAATATTGTAAACATATCTTCAACACAGCAGGAACAATTCTACATGAGCATTATACTTCTTTTCCAGAAGGAATGTTGACACTAAGTCTTATGAAAAAGGAATGAGCACAGGGAGTCTGTTGACTACAGTGTAGCTGAAATGGGTAAACGAATGAGATCCTATTGCTACAGGAAGGAAAAGTCAGACAGTAATGATGTGACAGTAAGCACCAATCACAAGATATCTGGGAAGACAAAGAACAAGGGTTAAATCACAGATGTGGCAGTTCAGCTTCCCTTCTTATACATTACATATCAGGTGTCATGCTCAAATACCAGAGAGATGAAAAGCTGTACAAGGATGTGTGCAGGTGACCTCTATATACCTCTATACACAATATATTTGTATTTTCAAAGGTGAACTGAAATTCTGTTACATAGGAGAAAAAAATTGAATTTGTTGGACTCAAAGAAAATATCTGTAATGCATTGCCTCCTTAGTCTTTTTTCCTCATCTGTAAAATAGGAATAATAATCTCACCCTGCTGCCCATTATCTACGCAGCAAGGTTCCCATTCAGAGATTTTAAGGCCAGAGGCTCAAATAGTTCATCATATCTGATATGCTTGGATGCATAAAATTTCACTTATTATTCCTGTATTTAGCCTAATAATTGGCATTTGAATAAACAGTAGCATCTTTTGTAAAGGTCTGAGTTTTTTTGGAATACTATAGGATATGGAGTCTATATTCCCTGATAGCTTTTGATTAAAAATATATGTTTCATTTCCAGCTTGAATCAATCTAGCTTCAGCCACTGTTTCTTGAGATGTGTTTCTTTCCTTGTCCGTAGATCTCACAGGGGTAGCACAGTGGGCCTTGAACTCAGTACCACTAGATATCCATGTAATAAGAGTAAGAATAGTTCTTCATTTTACTCAGCTGCAGTAATAATATTTGATATGGGGAAATGTGGGGGAAGGGTTTGATCTAAAGGCATTTGAATTACCAGCAGTTTCTCCTCAGCCTGCCTTAAATGTATTAACCTTCCCACTTTCAGTTGGTAAAGGGGGAAATAATGATAAGTGTCACGTTACAGGGCAATTTGAGCCTGTTCATTATAAGCATATGGGAGATATTTTCTCAGCAGTGCAAGCACCAGAACACAATGCAAGTCCAAGTGCAACAACTCACTGCAATAAACCAATGGTCAAAGAAATTAATTCAGATAAAGGATAAGAAAGCCAACAGTTTTAATTTCCTTTTATATTTTTAGACATAAAAATTACATTTAAAAGCAGAGTCATTACACTGTGCTTTTCACCTGATAAAGAAACAAATCTCTGCTAACATTTTTTAACTCTTTCTTTGCTGTAATTGAACCAGTTTATGTTCATTGTGCTTCCTGATGGTTTGTTGATAATCAAATGATAAGGTAGACTTACAGCTCCAGACTTGTATATTGAATATGGCTATGTTGACAAAGGTGGATTAATGCCCACGTTTGGCACAATACCTCTATGCCATGCGAAGACACATGCTTTAAAAGCAAAAAAAACCCCCAACCCTAAAATGCTGCAGCTTTCACAGCACAGTCTTCTGTCAATTCTGCTAGGCTACTTTGTGAAAGAAGGAACAGGACTGGAATATGGCATTATTTACACGAGTAGATATTCCTGTAAAAGTAGGAAAACCTGAAATTTATTGACCTCCAGCTTGATATCTCTGGTATTATATTGCTGGATGGTAGCTGCTGAAAGGAAAGGAGAGGAACTTTTGTACTTCCTTACACAGAAGAACAGAGATAAGTGATGCACCTATAAGGCTAGGGCACATATTCCCTTGCTATGGAATATATTTCAAGTTTTGGAATAGCAACAGATTTGTGGACAGAGTAAAAAAAAAACAAAAAAAACCCCAAACAACAAATAAACCCAAAATGGTCTTTAAAGATTTTCCTTTTAGGTTGTCACAAAGGAAAAATATCATTGATTATCACCACAGTTATACATGGTTGAATTAGGAAGGCTTATCTTCTGCTTCCATCAATATATACCACGAATTACAGTACAATAGCATTGTACTTGAAAGTTACTATACACTGCAGTACACCACATTATCCTGCTTTAAATATTTCTGTCTTGGGCAACAAATACATCCCTGATGAGGACTGAGTCATGTCACGTGGCTGCAGAAGACAGAGTCCGCAGAGCTGAGTTTTTCCAAGAATTCCAAGAAGTATCTGAGAATCAGAGAATAGTGAGTTATTTTAGCTACAGAATGATTTTAATTGACACTTGGTTTTGGAAGCAGGTTATTTATATTGCGTATTTTGTCTGTCACAATCAAAAGGCATACTATTTTACATTTTCTATTTCCCTTTTCAGATGTTTCTTGCATTTCTATGTATTTTCTTCTCTTTTGCTATAGAAATCTTTTCACAAAAGCCAAAAATCTCAGCATAGGTATAAGAATGTTTATAGACAACTGAATTTGGGGTAATTACTGTTCTTCAAAAAAGCTTGGATTTTTTTTTCTGTATTATTTCAAGCTTTAGTATTTAAAAAAAAAGTCCTTGCAAGACCAAATAATAAGCTTTATTTATTGATCACAGTGTTTGAAAATGTGGAAAATCAAAGCTAAGGGTTTAGAAAACAAGAGCTCTCAACAGCTCTGCAGCTTGTACAACATGCTTGCTGACATGTCTAAAATACCAAGGAACTACTTTTTTATCAAAATAAAAAAAAAAAAATCAACAGCCCTTTGGAAAAAGAAAGAAATGTCTAAAAAGTAAAAAAGGAATTTGAAATCAAATACTTAAAGTCCTGCTCAATTTAACATATGACTCTTAATAATCCAGATATTTTCTTATTGACTAGTAAAATTCAACTGTTTTAATAGCATTGCATTTAAGTGTTTACTGCCATGTAACGATAACCCTTGTTCTTTTTGCTTGTCATTCTTGCAGGTGCAGTGATAAAGCCTTATCTAAGAGTGTGGCTACTCTACTTTTGTCACCATTTGTGGTGGCAGACTTGTATTTCAGAGAGGTACAAGAGGTACAAGAGTGCAAATGGTTTAGATCTAGTCATTCATTCACACTACACTTTGCAGTAAAGAGTTTCCATCTATTTCATAAATTATGGGTCTGTTCCCCAAAAGGTCAAAACTGTCCCCTTTGAACTTATCAAAAACCTTCTCTCTTTCTTGAGATTAAATTGCCAAGGATTTATTTTGTGAGCTACTGGAGTGGACTGTTCTAACACTTTCTGTATACTGACTGTCAGTTGTCTGTCTTTAATGAACCCAGGGTGATCTCTGTTTATAAAAATGAAGTTACATTTTATGAAGCCCATTATTTAGAACTGTAGTTAGGATTTTTAGATCTGTGTTTAATAGTGAAACAGATCTACAGGATTAACATACCATTAAGACTTTTCCAGGTGTAGGCAATAATGTGATAATAACATCTCACAGAAATAAGAGGCTCTTCCCCATTTGACAGTCCATTAAATGCATCAGTATCATTATTAGTAGTATTAAAATTGTGATTTGGTTAAAGTCTTTATTCACTGTACTAGGAGCTGTATGGATATATATTGAAAAAACCTATACTGCAGTTAGATTAGAAATTAAACTAATATCTATTAGGTAATCAGTATCAGTAAGTTAATATCCATCAGTTTAGTAGTTAAACAGTGAATTGCACATATCATAAACCTGACACATTCACAGACAAAGCTGTGCTAAGTCTTCATAGGATTATTACCCCAAGCTGAAACACTTTCATCATTTCTGAAGTTGCCTCTTCTCTGCTTCCCCCCACCCCCTTTTCTTGCCTTAATTCACAACCCAATCATGTTAAACTGCTTGATTTTCAACAATTAAATCAGGATAAGCCTTTTAAAGGGGAGTGTGACAAACTAGCAAATGCAAGGCTTCCGAAGGACAAAGAGGCTGGACCTCAATATGGGAGACGCAAAATTGTTCAATAACTACCTCTTCTACATCAAAATTCATTGCTCTGAAAATGCAGGTTTGGAATAAAAGAGAATGTTAAGGGTCTGACATTGCTCAAAGTGTTGGTGAGAATGTGGCAGATCGAATTACAAAGCAAAACAGGCAAGTAGTCATGGCCAAAACATGAAGTTGCTGAGCTGAATGGAACTTGCCAGGGACGTATGTACATGTAAAATGTTGTGTTTGTGGGTTTTTTTACACACTTAGAACCACTGGGGAATTAGCAAGTCATCTTTGCAGCATGTCATGGTAAATATCTGCTGTCACATAAACTGCGTCAAGGACCAAAATTGAGATAGGTGCATACCATTAATATGGTTGGAAAGCTATTTTTTTTTTAGCTGTATCAAAGTCAGATTGATTGGGTCTTGAGACTCTACACCCAGAGAAATTCAGGAAGTCAGTTCTGTCATTAAAAGATTCACTTGAGAAGTACTAAATTAGGAACTGTGATGACACTAATTGTGTAGTGGTCATGTAAGGACATAAGACTGGAGTGAACATTTGGAAATTATAAAATCCAGTCTCTCTTGCCACACATAACCCATATAATATTTCACACTGGTCACAAAGTCAGAAAATCTGACTCTCTTGCTCTGTATTCTACTCTAAGAAAGTAGAATTAGTCTTCAACTCCTCAGTTAGTTACAGATTCTCCAACAGGGTAAAACATCTAGAGAAAGGAGAAATACTTATCCCATAACCACCTTCTCCATAAATCCTGGTACAAGTGACATGAAGGAAAAGACATATTAGAAATGATAAGAAAGAGTATTCATAAAATAATTGCTTTCATAGTCATTTGATGTAGAAAGGGCGTTTTCATCCAATATACATTAGACTCCAAGGGTTGCCTAAAGTAGGATTGAAATAAGACCCAGAGATCTAATTAATGACTTTGCAAGTAATTGTGTGTCCATAAACACTGGCTCACGTGCATAATAGTGTTCTCATTTTCCTCACTGACAATGTTCCAGTTCTCCATTTTGTATGATAATATAAATGTTTATGGCCCTCTTGGAACTGTTTCAACTGTGTTCTACCTAAGAATTAAAAAGAGATTGTGAAGACAGGTCTGACTTACAATTTTTCTAGTCTCAGGAAATCTTATACAGCTAGTGATGTCACTCCCATGAAGAAGAAAAGATTACATGTATTTAATGGCTTCTGAAGTATGTGGGGAAAAGAATTAATAGAATAAAAAACAAAATAAATTTTTGGGGATTAATAAATAATGCAAGCTACAAGGAATCTGCAACTGCTCTTAAAGTGGGTGATTTTTTGCAGTAATTCCATATGTTCTCTTTTACATACAAAGTCGAGATAAAAACCTGAAATTCATTAGGCATATAGTAAAGATTATGCATTGAACTCTGATTTGTTTCTATTCATATTATTCCCTATTCAAGGTCTTTTCAAGGTGTCATGGTTTAACCCTAGCCGGCAACTAAGCACCACAAAGCCACTGGCTCACTCCCCCACAGTGGGAAGGGGAAGAGAATCAGAAGGGTAAAAATGAGAAAAGTCATGGGTTGAGATAAAGATAGTTTAACA
Organism: Buteo buteo; assembly: GCF_964188355.1. Taxonomy (NCBI): domain Eukaryota; kingdom Metazoa; phylum Chordata; class Aves; order Accipitriformes; family Accipitridae; genus Buteo; species Buteo buteo. Next base: position 16,825,206 of record NC_134188.1, read on the forward strand.
GGTAAAGCAAAAGCTGTGCATGCAAGCAAAGAAAAACAAGGAATTCATTCACCACTTCCCAACATCAGGCAGGTGTTCAGCCATCTCCAGGAAAGCAGGGCTCCATCATGTGTAACCGTTACTTGGGAAGACAAAAGCCATCACTCCAAACATCCCCCTGCCTCCTTCTACTTCCCCCAGCTTTATATGCTGAGTGTGATGTCATACGGTCTGGAATATCCCTTGGGTCAGTTGGGGTCAGCTGTCCCAGCTGTGTCCCCCCCCAACTCCTTGTGCCCCCCCAGCCTGCTCACTGGTGGGGTGGGGTGAGAAGCATCAAAGCCCTTGGCTCAGTGTAAGCACTGCTCAGCAATAATGAAAACATCTCAGCATTATCAACACTGTTTTCAGCACCAATCCAAAACAGCCACACACTAGCTACTATGAAAAATATTACCTCTATCCCAGCTAAAACCAGCACACGAGCTTTAATCCCCTTTACATTACTAGACTTTCAATCATCTATGATTCTACCCTTAATTTATTCGCTCTTTGTTCTTTAGTTTATTTCTTCCCATGAGTATTTCCAAGTTGTTTTGTCAATTAAAACAGAATAAGAAAGGAAGACCTGCCTAACTTATATAGATTTATATAAATGCCCTATGCCATGGGTTTAGAAATTGGACAAGCATTTGTCCTACATTTAAAGTGCAATTGCATTTACTGTACTGTTTACCTCATTAAAGGAATCACACTATCGCTGTATAGAATTCCTGATTCTATACTATCTTCTGATTTATGTTTCTCCTTGTTTGCATTCCACTGAGTAATATTAAGTAATTGCCAGTTAAATGCAAAGGTGTCTTTCAAGAAACAATGGTAATCAGTTACATGTTGCCTTCTAAAATGTATTACACTCTAATCAAACACAGTTCAACAGATGTAGCATTATGGCAAATATTCTACACAAACAATCACTCCAGGGTTGTTTTTTCTGTGTTTTGTTTGTTTGTTTGTTTTTAATATTAATTGCAAAGTTCTTAGTAATTTTCGAGACTCTGTAACTAGGTGATAGGTGATGGTAACAGGAGGTGAGAAGGCAGTGGGGAGACTCCTGAGGACTGAAAGCAAGCAAATGTCACTGCTGTATTCAAGAAGGGCAAGAAAAAGGATCTAGGGAACTACAGGCTGGTCAGCTTCACATCCCAGGAATGTGGCTGGGAGAAGCCAGCATGGATTTTTAAAGGGAAATTCATAACCCATCAACCTGGAAGGCTTCTACAACAGAGGATTTGCTTAGAGGAGAGAAGTAGATGGTTTTTTAGCTTGACTTTTGTAAGGCTATCACATCACATCCACATGGGAAAAATAATGATGAATGGACTAGATAAGAGAACAGTAAGATGGATTGAAAACTGGCTGAACTGTTGACTCAAAGTGTTGTGATCAGAGACACAAAGTCCAGCCCGAGGCCAGTCACTAGTGGTTTGTCCCAAGGGTTGATACTGTGGCCAGTACTGTTTAACATCTTCATGGATCACCCTCAGCACATTTGCAGATGATAAAACTGGGAAGAGTGGCTGATGTACCAGAGGACTGTGTTGATATTTACAGGGACCTTCACAGGTTGGAGAAATGGGCAGACAGGGACCTCATGAAGTTCAGCAAAGGGAAATGCCAAGTGATTCCCCTGGGGAGGAATAACCCCAGGCACCAGGACAGACAGGGACCAATCAGCTGAAAAGCAGCTTGGCAAGGAAGGACCTGAGGGTCCTGGTGAACAGGAGCCATTAATGTGCTCCTGCAGCAAAAAATGCCAACAGGATCCTGGGCTGCATTAGACAGAGTGCTGCCAGCAGGTCGAGCGAGGTGATCCTTCCCCTCTGCTCAGCCCTGGTGAGACACATCTGGATTGCTGTGTCCAGTGCTGGGCTACCCAATACAAAAGAGACATGGACATACTGGAGAAGATGATTAAGAGCTTGGAGCATCTGTCATATGAGGAAAGGCTGAGAGAGCTGGGACTATTCAGCTGGAGAAGAGAAAGCTCAGGGGGATCTTATCAACGTGGTTAAATACTTTATGAGAGGAGTAAGGAAGACGGAGCCAGACTCTTCTCAGTAGTGCCCCATGACAGGACAAGAGGTAATGGGCACAAACTGAAAAATTTTTTCCTATGAGGTTGGTCATACACCGGAATAGGTTTCCCAGAGTGGCTGTGGAGTCTCCAGTCACAGAGAAATTTAAAACCTGATCGGATATGACCCTGAGCAACCTTGTATGGGTGACCCTTCTTGAGCAGGGTGGTTGGACTAGATGATCTCCAGAGGTGCCTGCCAACCTCAGCCATTCTGTGATTGTGTAACAAACTGATTAAGGCTGAGAAATTTCTGTCAAATCAGTTACTGTTTACTTGGTTTTGCCAAGTGTTGAAATTTTCCTCTGAAAAACATAATCATCTCTAATGTTGACCCCAGCACTGAAAAGACTGTGGTTAAGACATTATTTCTTGATTTAGAAGCTGCATGTTTAGCTTTCCTTCAGAATGTGATTCATGTAAAATACCTAAGACATATTTAGATCTCAGTTGCCTGCTAAGCTTGTTCTTTAAAACCAGAGGCAAGCTCTGAATTGTAAATGTAGCTCTTTATTTAACAAACTACCACAGAGAAAACTTTCTTTAAAAAGCCTGATATTGTGTATCCAGTGGTCAGAGATTTAGTCAAAACTGCCAGATTATATCTTCAGCTTTCTCCTCACAGTTATGATTTTGGGAAAACTACCACCTCTGTTTTTTCGATTTAAAAAATGAACGAATACGTGCTGTATTCTCTAGGGTATTGTCAGGCTTAATAACTATGTGTTAAAGGCTTTGTTTGAAAGTGCTATGTAAAACCAGATCTCTTTTTACAAACTATTATTTTATAAGAATACACAAATTTGTATCCTATGGGAGTGTCCTTGGTGGATATCATTAGCATTAGCTTTGATTTTAGAGTCCTAACACAGTAAAAAAAACCCCAAACCTAAAGCATCCTCCCCCCAACCCCCCAAAAATAACATTTACCCAATTAGAAAAAACCTGCAGGACAGCTTCATTTCATAGGTCATAGGATTTTTGTTTATATGCTTCAAATGTAATGGTAGCCTTTTACAAAACTGTTGCTTTTGTTTTGTATTTTCAGTTACCCAAGCACAAGCATACACAGACATGTGTCTGCTTACAAGAGGCCAATTTGTAAACCTCTGCTTTTACTTCAGTTTGATAAAAAATGTTTTAATAAAAATTTCCTTTTCAATTAAAAGGCTAATTCCTCTTTGAGATGAGAAGCTTCGAAAGGGTTACCTACAGAGTCAGAACAGTTTGCCTTTAAACTGCAACATTATGAGTACCATAGAAGGCTTTGGATTCTTGCTGGGCTTTAAATCTTGTAGTACATCATCATTTATTTAACACTACTTGAAAAGAGATATTAATTGTTCCTCCTTTCTTTTAGGTTCTGTATCTCAACCAGAACTAAATTTGACAATGAAGAAAAAAAAAAAAGCATCAATAAAAGCTCTCTTATAAATAAGCACAGTGTAATTAACAGTAAGTTTTTTGAGAAGGTTAGTGTGAACACTACCAACTCAGAAGTGCAGAGTAACTGCTAGTGTTAGCAGGTAGTGGTATGGATTTGTATGCTGCAAGAGAGTTAAAAGTTTAGCCCTGACTGGCACACTCATTCCTCATTCCATAAATATAAATGTATTTTGTAGTATAAATATAATAGAAAAGCAATTCATATAAACGTAATATGAAGTTGGTTTATTATTACCACAATGTTCATGCCAGGAGAAACTCTTAATCTGAATGCAACTGATTATACATATGAGGTTAGTATCAACAGCTATATATGGGAGAAGACTGTATCACTTTACCTGAACTATTATACTCATAAACTACTAAGACAGAGATTTCTGTAAGCTACAGTACTTTCAGTGTAGCTCCGAAGGCTGGTCAGGGACTATGTGGTTCTGCAATAAGAAAGTCAGATGTGAAAGTTTTGGGCAGATAGTTTAGTAGGACTTTCTGCTTAACTTCTCTTTAAGAGCTATCCCAAAACCATAGACTACTGATGATTGTTTAACACAGTGCAGCTACTAAAAGTTTCAGGTTTTTTTAAACTGTTAATTGCTTTTCCCTTTCTTAGTTATCTTTTGCTTTCAAATTCTAAGCCTTATCTCCTTTTGTTATATGACAACTCATCTCCAACATATTTTAAACAAACCTTTAATCTTGCTGTCTTTCCTATAATTAATCTGTCCCTGTGTTTGTGTAATTTAAATAAATAATAACAATGGGGTTTTGCCCCCCCCCCCAACCCAATTTTGCCAGCATGTTCTCTTGTTATGACCCATCTTACCTTGATAAATTGTTTGCTTCCTCATCAGTTTCCCCTGGGTTATTGGCCGGGATTTTACAAGCCCTTTTCTTGTATTATTTTCATGGCTGATGGCATGTGAAAATCATGCTGCAACCCATTCAATCCATTGGTACTATGGAAGTCTCTCCTTAATGTTTCATAACTGTGCAGGTAGTAATTTAATAAAATCTGGCAGATTTAGGGGTGATTAAAAAAAAGTTCTTTGTAATACATCAATTCAGCTCAAAGGTAAATAATGAATTTTCAGTAAATATCATTAATTTAGTGATGAACTTGCAGCTCACTTCTGATTACATTCCACACTATTGCACACTCACACTGTTGCAAATTTGTTTTGCAAAACTGTTGATTGAGAAAAAAAAAAACAGTGTGATGCTTGAAACAGGTGGTAGAAAAGGCATCCAATATCTTCATTTTTTCTCCAACCAGATATTACTTTGCACGTGATGCTGTTTATAGTCTAACATACTTTCTTAATCAAGAACAAACAGTAGAAGTTACATTGATAACTGACTTTCAAATACTCTGCAGTACTGCAAGTATCAGACAGAAATAGCCATTTAGTTCAGATGGGGATAGTTTTCTCAGTGTATTTGGTAAGTGGAACTTCCAGGTCAGGAGAGAAGACAAGTGGTAGATCAGTGGGCTAGGTGGCTACTATTCATCCAATTTTGTAGTTAAAATCACACTCCTGGTTTCCTGCTCTCAATGCTTGGTTTCATTTTTTCCAGAGCATACTTTTTGGAATCTTACTTTGTTTTGTGTTGCCGTCTGGCTGGTTGTTGCATTGAGTAAAACTCTTCTTTTTAATAATTTTAACATAAATTAATTATATGCTATTTTTCTCTAATTCTTCTACTGTTTTTAGTTTGTCCTCTAGGAAAAAAACATAAAATATATTGACAGATCTCTAAAATTTTTAACTTGATAAGATAAAATATATAAATATATAACTAAGAGGAATATCTATAATTTGGTTTTGTATTTTTACTGGTAAAACCAACCCTAATTTTCCTACGGTCTTTAGACACTAAATAAAAGCTAGAAAGGTGTCACATGAAACATTAACACTGACTTGCAAGCCATACATTAATGACACTCTCATTACACTCTGAAGAGGGTGTTGGATTGGGTAAGCTAAAGCAGTACTGAAATTCGTAAGTTTAAGGAAGCACTGATATAACAGTATAAATAAGAGCATACTGACAAGCCATAGAAAATTAAAATATAGAGCCTTTAGCCTCAACAAGCATTTCACTTCTTGAGAGGTACTACTAATCTCTGTTAGTAATGAAATAGAACAGAGCCTTCCATTCATAGGTACAGAACAGCTGTCTCTTTTTTAAGGATGGGGAAAGAATGACAGAGAAAAAAAGACAACAATTTTTCATCCGGAAGGTTGAGTAGTTTAAGAGAGCTCAGAATTTGTAGTGCTCAGCTCAGACTGCAAACTACTAGAAATAGATTACACTGGCCATTTTCAGGCACTTGAGTATTTTGAACATTAAGCAGCTGGGCAAGAGCTGTCTTCTTTCACTATTATGTTGAATACATCATCAACCCAGAAGCATACACATTTCAGCAAAGTTAATTATCTTTCAGTGACTAAAGTAGCATGACCATTGCTTGTTTATCGAGTTACATATGAGGCACCCAAACTAGGTCCAACCTGAAACACATGCAGTTTTGAATTCTTTTGATTCCTGTTCATGTTTTCAGACAGTAAAACCTGTATATAGGAGGGGCTGCTTTTTTTTTTTTTTTTAAGTGAAAGGGACTCAATCTTATCCATATAAATCACCTTGTGAACATTCATCTCAAACTTCTCTGCCAAAATGGAATCCAAAATTCAGAGCCAACCAACTTCCATGAGGCATCATTGCTCTCAAAGAAGGATTAATTCACCACAGTGTGTGTGATTTAGGCAGAGGGTAAACTATTTCTCTTCTCCTATAGCACCTTTTCATTCCTGGCAACATGTTCTTACTTCTTGACCCATCATACATTTACATGCTATTTTCTTCTCATCTGCTTCATGTCTGCCTCCTCTGTACACATAACTTTAATCCCAGCAGTTCCTTTCTAGTGTTCCTGTGATTGCCAAAGTGCACATGTAAATCCTACTGTAAAACTCCATGTTCCAGCAGGTGCTGGCTGCCCTCCATGGAAGGGTGGCAGTTATCACAAATTGAAGGACTGACTTTTTCTGTGTGAAGTAGAAAGCTACAATCTTTAAAGACTGGAAGAAACAAAGCCAGTTTATTACTCTCAGTCAGAATGATTTGCGAATGCTGCCAGCTTAGTGATGTTCTGCTGCTTTATCTGCCCTGCATCCTCTTGGTCTTGCATTTAAGTAAATGAATACAACCGTTAATAGATCAGTTGCTTCAGCCAGGTGAGTCTACAAGTGTATTATAAAGAAAAATAGGTGAAAAGAAAGCATAGGTGAAGCTAATGAAAAAATGCAAGTGCATAAGTCTTTTATTGACTGTTAAGTTGACTCTACCTGCTTCTGGCTCTGGGAACATTCTCTAGCTTCTTCAGATAATTTTCTGTGCAAAAAAGTGGAAGACCTAAGTCTTGGAAAAATACAGAGGCAGTACCTGGAGTGGTATCCTGAAGCTATTCTCTTTCCACTGCTGGGATGGTTGGTAAGTCCTGGGTGTTGGAACAGGATGTTCTGTAAGAGGGAGCAATCTGGCTGGAGAAAGGTGGAGCGGGGAGTAAGTTTTTGTACCATTAGGGGGCCTTATGCTCTGGAGTTCAGCGCATCAAATCACAGCAGGAGAATTGCCTGTCTGACCTTCCAAGTCTTGCTTACCTGTGCCTACAAGGATCTTATTGGTATTCAAGCTCTAGTGCTAGGATATAGGGAGGCAAATTACCCTCCTTAATATCACACAGAACAAAGACCTCTTAGAAAAGGGTCTCTGATTCAATATTCATCTCCTGCCAGTGCCAGAGGCTTGGGTGGCCCACGTTGTGGTTCACTTTTGTGTCTTTATAGCAGTGGTCAGAGCTGCTGAGTGGTCAAGTCCACTGGACACCAACTGTTTCGCTGCAGCATTGCTGTTAATAGTGCAGGAAGAGGTGTGCAGACCTTTGCAAAAGAAGGGCCCCTAGTTATTGCTGAAATGTCTAAGGACACTGCATGCAAATACGTAGATTAAACAGACTTATGTGATGAAACCACCAGAATTTCTGAAACAGAATAACTAACATGGATTCATATTATTTCCTAAATTTGAAATGATAAGCAGTGTTGTAGAACTGTTGCATAAGCTAACAAGTCCATACGAGCTTTGTTTCCTTGACCCTGGTGCCGCCAACGTGAGTGGGAAGCCAGCACATGTGCGGGAAGGGGTTACGCTCCTTCCCTGGAAACCAGCCACCTCTCATTGTCACATGTATGTGCTAATCATTTTGACCTTGGAAAATCAACTGTCTGCCTGGCAGTGCTGGAGGACTGTCATGCTCTGCTGAGAATTGTTTGCCTGCCATTTTTGGGCAGGGAGAATATGCCAGGAATAATATTTTTGTCAGGGAGAAGGGAGGGCCAGTGAGTTCCTGTGGGCTCCCTGGGAGCAACAGGGACTCCCTGTAACGGCAGGGCCTGGCAGCCAGGATCTGTCCCATCGCCCCAGCCAGAGGGCACCGGGGGCAGCCACAGCCCTGGGCACCAGGGGCCTCCCTGGGGATGGGAATGGGCTGAGGCTGGGCCGGGCCATTGGCCTATGGGTGGGCCTACCGCGGTGGGCCCGATGGCCGGGCAGGGCTGTGGGGAGCTGGGGACCACCATCCCACAGGGTGGCTGGGGCAGGGACTGGGCTGAAGTGGGGTCCTGGGCCATGGGCAGGGTGGGGGGAGGCCCAGGGGAAGACAGCTGGTGCCCTCAAGGGTCCTGAAAACTTTGTCTTGCAGAGAGTGAGATTTCCAAGCTGGGCCTGAGCCTGTGGCGTTAACCATCAGCTGTCTACACCATCCTGCCCCTGAAGAAATAGTTTATTTATCAATCTTTCTTGGTTTGAAGGGGCAGTAGACCCATTTTTTGGATGATAATGTGAAAAAGACCGATAATCCTCACAATACTCTGAGAAGATCTAGCATGCACATATTCCACTTGGTCCTTGTTCCTTTCCAAGGTTTTACTGTAATCATTGGGTTTCCACCTTATATGGAGGAATCCTTCCTTTTTTTGTCTGATATAGCTTATAACTATAGGGAGGACCCCAGTGAGAACTGTTTTATCCTCTTACCAGCTGCAGAGTGATGGTAGAGTGCTTTTTTGGACAGCTGAAGGAAGGATGGAGTTGCATCCAAAATTACTTTCATTATAATAAAACAGGACAAAATATTAGAATACAACAGTTCAGTGAGAACATGCTAGCTTTTTATATCCAATATATATCGTTCAAAACATCTATGTTTCAAGAACTTTCCCCAAGCCCACAACAGGGCAGAACTCAGCCTAAACTCCTGATAACTCTTTCTGGAGCCTGCACATCTGGGGACCCTAAAGCCATTTGGGGAAGTTGGCATTCATAAGCAGGATTTCTGGAGATAAAATAAAGACTTCATGGACAAAAACTCAATTAAAAATGAAATCCCATATATTAGAGACTATTTTTGGTCAACTCTATATGTACCTAGAATATACAGGTCTGTGATCTTTAGTGCTCTATAAAGGTGAAGTATGTGGTCCATGAGTGAGTCTTACACATTCATGGACCTATTTACCAATTCATACAGCTGGAAAGAGTTCCCCAAAATTGTGTGAATCTATGGTCAAAAGAGGCCTGGAAAGCAGGAACTGCTTGAATACATTACACTTATAGTAGTTTCAATGAGTGACTGATTACTAGTGCACATGTGGTTATTACATTGTGGAATACCAAGGAATTCAGTGATAGCTTCTAGATTGGTAAAGTAGCTTTCCACATGCTTTTTAATATACCTGGGGTGAACAGCCTGCTAATACATATGGAGTATATCATGCCTGATTAGTTTTATGGAGTGCATAGTGTAAGGTTTAATTTATTTGCTGAATAAAATATCAACTTACATGTAACTCTGTGTGCTTTCTACTTTGGGGACATGCAGTGCCATTTAATTGGCTTTTGTAGATAGCTTGCTGTTTTTTGATACTTTAATAAAACCTTCTGGTAGAGCTGTCTCTTCACATTTCCTTACAATTAAGTGGATGGCAATATGGTCAACAACAGGTTCTTAAGAAGCACAGAACTTTATTAAACTTACATTTATAATGCCAGGAAAAAATTAGGAACAATGAAATCAGACTGTTCAATGCTAAAAAAAGTAAACAAGCCTTTAAACTAAATTTTGAAGTTTAACTTGCAGAAGTGAAGTAGGTGAAAAAAGGAAAAATCAAGCAACTTAATTAGTTGTGATGTTCATGACCATCAGCATCCCTTGTGTTTTGTTTTCCCTTTTCACTGTCTCTTAAGCATTTTCTGTCACAAATGTTGTTCTCTGGCTTGTCCTCCAAAGCTTGTTTGGTTAATGCTATAAAAGTTCTGTAGCTACCACTTGTACAAGTAAAACATTTCTTTTTTTTCCCTTTCACAACCTCATATCACTAACTCTAGGCTGATACAGGAGCATAAGTAGAAATACACCCATTTAGTCTCGAAATGGCCCTGTTAGAGCACCTCAGTATGTTTGATTTTACTGACCACACCAGTAGAAGATAAATGCTGAATATCTAGATCATCATCCAAGGAGTCAGTTTTACTGTTACACAATATTTAAATATATTTTTACTTAAAAGCAAATCTAGCGTTTACCAGAAAACACTTTTTCAGCATTGGGACTAAGCTACAAAAGAGAGAAGACAATGAAATGCCTTATTAAGATTAAACCCAAACCTACAGCCATTTGTATTTTCTTTCTAGGTATTTCAGTCCTAACTTAAAATGAACTACTTTTTTTTTTTTTTTTTTGAGTGGATACTTTCTTCTCCTTCTTTCTCCTTCTTCTGGTGCTGCATAAAAGACTGAGTAAAAGCTATGATCTTTACTATACCAGAACACCCCTCCCTTGTCTTTTACCAGGTGTTGTTTCTTTGCAATGGGACATTGCATAGTCCTCCAGGGGTGTACCATGCTACTTCTGAGGCTTATATCACTTCTTCCTTTTCCTTTTTTCAAGTTCTTTGATTAATTTTGTTCTATTATAAATATTAATTAACACCTTCCTGGTTCCTGGTTTCTTCACTTTATTATAGACTTCTGAAGATATAAGAACATAAGAACGGCTGTAACAGGTCAGATTAAAGGTCCACTTAGCCCAATAGCTGCTTTTCATAACTGGCCAATAACACATAACACATATCCTAGAGAAAAGTTTGAAAAGGATAAGCAAACAGCGGTGCTCCCTTCTTCTTCTTCCCCTTCCCCCCAAACACCAGGTAATATGCTACTTATGGACTATCTGAACCGACAATGACATCTTTATTCTTAATTGCCTTTGATGAATGTTGCTTCCAGGAAGCTCATAAAACCTTCTGCATCTTATTCTGAAATCAGTAAATGCATAACCTTCATATTAGATGCCTCTCATTTTTTTTCTCTTGGAACGTTATGTATAGGCTAACTACTTCAGAAACATAATACGATGTAATATCACAGCTAATTAAATTAGGAATGGGTTGGTTAGATTTATCAAAAATCCCTTCTCCCTCTCTCACTGCATTTCATATTTTTAGTTTTATGAGAATACTATGTACCTGTGTAGACCCACTTTTCTCATATATTAGTAGACATCTATCTGCATTAGGAGCAGAGTCATCAGTCTCTGTGAGCTTTGTCATAGGAGCACTGAAAAAATGACAATGAAGTGAGATATATTTGAGTTGTCCTTTAAATTTTGCTGTATTTTTTTCTGGAGCTGTGACTGTGTGACTCTGTAAGAATACTAAACTTACTTATTTTCCAAGCCTGTATCAGAAAAAAAGTTGGAATGTTTCGTCCTTGCCATCTATTTTATGAATGTAGCTCTAGTTGTTTCTTCCTGAAGCAGTTTTCTTGTGAGTTTAAAAAATCAGGAAATCAGTCTTTAATTTATCTTTAATTTACATTCCTGTGTTGCTTGATACATGGTTAGAATTCTGAAAAGATTTAGCCTTACCATTCTTAAACTCCCTTCAATCATGAATGTTGAGCAGATATGTTTGAACAAACGCATGAAAATAATTTCCAGTTAGAATCTGACAAAATACTAAAGTAAAGATTATTTCTCAGTTATGTAGTCTTGGTTCCAAAATCATCGTTACTTTTAGGCCATGAAAAAAGGTATTTTAGAAAAATCTATTGCTCTGTGGGTTCCCTTTTGTGCTCCTGTGTGTGTTTTTGGAGTTTTAAGAACAAAATACTAGGAATAAAAATGGAAAAGCAACAAAACTTCAGTTGATTTTTAAGAATGCTTAAATATACATGAAGGACAGTGTACAGTCTTCAGCTGAAGATGGAGGCAATCCCTCTAGTTCCAGAAAGGGAGAAGACAAAGAAGGCTTTTCTATAACCCATTTTCCTCATTTGACTGAGAATCTCAAAATTAAAAAAAAAATCATAGTTGTTCAAAATTAGAGTCATCAGGACATGTTACCATCCTTTCTGCTTCTGGAGTCAAGGTTGAGGAGAGCAGGAGCCGATAAACATACCTCACTTCCATTTCTACACTTCTCTTCAGCTCTTATCCCATAACACACTAGCTGCAGCTTTTTAGGAAAATGGTTTCTTTCCAGATTTTTGTTTCTGTTGAGAATATTCTAATGATATCAATGAAATGACATAAAATACATGTACATTACATGAAAAATTACAGCCCCAGGAGAATTTTTTTTTTTTTTTGGTGTTACAGCAGAAATGTTTACATATTTAACTAAAGTTTTGCTTTAGGTATATTTCAGTAGGAAAAATACTTTTGCACTTTATGCTTTAATTTTTATACTTCCCTTTTAAATCAGAAGAAATTGAGATCTTTTTTTCCTCCATGATACAAACCTAATTTTTCATTTAGAAGTGCAGTAACTTAGTAAAATATAATGATTTTCATTTCTTGAAATGCCTTGTGAGATGGATTTTCTTTTTTTCTTCAGCAGCCATGCTGTGACAGCAGATACTGTAAATCAAAGGGATAGAGAAGCTATTAAATAAACTTCAATATTTCTCACTTTGCAAGTCCTGGTCTCATCATCCACACACAGCTCCAGAGTCTGCAAAGACTTTGTACTACATGTTCTGCACCTCTGACAAAACACTACTTGGATGTCTCTCCAAAAGCACTATATGATCTGAGTTCTCTCTGCTCTCCTCCATCCTCTTTGCTGTGGACCACCCTTCTTAGATTGAAACTAATCTGGAACATGGTGAGGAAATTACAGCCCATACTATCTGTTTTTTTTATTTCTACATAGAATATCTAATTCAAAATATACAAGAGTAATGAAAGAAGGACTACTAAAATAAAATAATCTAAATTTCACACATTTTTGTATACAATCTTATTGTTAAGAATAATATAGCCATGTAGAATGAACCAAAAGTGACCAAAGAGTTGTACTCAATGTAAAAGGCAATTGAATTTTGGAATGCATCAAAGCTGAAACAATCTTGTTCCTCAGGAAAAGTCAAACAAATATGAGGAAAATAGACTTGTAAAAAGGAGAAAAAGAACAATGAATGCAAGCTAAAGTTCTTTTGTAAAACAATTAGGAAAAGGTGCAATGTAGTCTTAATAATGGGTGGATCAGGAATGAGATTTAATTACACAGAAGGTGTTTAATGTAGTTTAGAAAGATTTTCTACTGTTGAATGTAGACTAAGAAGGGAAACTGTCTCTCACAACAAAGCAAAATTTCATTATATAATTAAACCAAGTCCTTGTAATAATTTCTAATTTTACCTTAAATCTAAGGCCACACTTTCATAGTTCCCATGCAGAACTGAAGATCAGGACTTGAAACAGAAAGCTTAGTGAGACAAATCAAAGACAGTCTGGTTTCAAAAGCCATCTTCTGACATGCTTATCCAAGCACTCTACCTTTCTTAAAGAGAAAGTAGTAAGAGCTGTCATTGTTTGGAAAGCAACAGTGATGAACCTACTCTGTCATGACACTTTTTGGAAATACAAAAAGTGTGGATTAATTATTTTTGCAATAGTCAAAATGTGCAGTGTGTAGAACTAACAAGGAAAATTAGTTCAATTGCTTTTATTATAGCTATACTAAATGCTATATTGAATTCAATCTAAAAAACTTGTATTCATAGGAATATTCACAGCAAACTGAAGTGTGTTTTGCTGGATGATAAAAATACTCAGATTGAGGACATCAGGATTTTTTGAAGATAGGTCCCAAAGTTGAGCAAATTTATTTGTTTAAGGGTCAGAGAAATTTAAAACTTCTCAATTCATATTGGCAAAAATAATGCCCCAGATTATAATAAATCTGGCTCTCCAGACATTGAACCTGTCAGAAACAAATACCTCATGTTTCTGATTATCCCAAATTTTTCACAGATTCAAAACAAATCCACTGGAAAAATATTTATAAGTAGGAGGATGGATCACAAACATTTAATTTCCCAGATGACTGCTCTAACCACTAGAATTGGGATAATCTTTAGTTGGATTACTTGGGATAGGCTTTTCCTCTTTTTCTCCTTTACAAGAATGGTCTCTTTCCTACTCTAAAGACATTTAAAATAATATTTTTCTAAATTGCATCCCCCCCTTTAAGATTTTATGCAGTTATATTCCTTTCAACAATATTTCAACATTTTTGTCAGTATTTCAATATTTAAGCATAGTTTGGGGCATAAGGTGGATCAGTGTCTACAGCAATGGAAAAGGATCATCTTTATCAGCATATCCCTACTGTAACAGTCAAGACTCTTGTTAAAAATGCTGTTCTTTCTGAAAAGGGACTGAATATGTGTCTCTTAATCCTGATAAAGTCCCTGAATAACAAGAATTTATTCTGTTTCCTAGCACATCTCACACTATTTTATTTAAAAAAATATTTATTTGACTTAAAATTATTATTTTATTGTGTTATTTGTGGAGAGTTCAGCTTTCACAGAAAAACAAATAAACAAAAAAAAAATCACTCTTACAGTCCTATTTAGGGTATTTCTGCTGTGTGTGTGTGTGTGTGTGCACAAATATCAAAACAGATAAACAAACATACTTATTTTTGTAAATACCAGGAACTCTAAGATAACTGAATTTAAGACATTGAATCACTAGTTTGGAGGTATCTAGAATATGTCAGCCAGCCAGTAAGGCTATCAAAGAGAAATACAGAAAAAGAAAGTAAAATAACTTCTATTTTAATTATGCATAAAAATATAGGAGTTTGATTTTGAAATTCTTCATATCTTGTACAGAGGCAAATGTGTGTTCTCTTGTACCCAAACACATCATTAACAAAAAAGCCCCACATTATGAGGAAAGACTGTAAATAAAAAGGAGCTGTACATTTTTCTAAGACATAGAAACAGAAAAAAGTGCGAAACATTTTATTGGACTTGAAAGTATTTTAATTAATGAAGATATTTTTTTAAGATATAATATATCTTCACAATGTTTCTCTGATAGCTTATTCTCAGTCTGTTTCTCATCTTTGAGTAAAACTCCATGTTCTCTTTCCTGATAACTTGCTCTGAAGCAGGCAATGTGATAATATCCACTGCTTGTAGTATCTTCCTGAATTATGAAAGAGAAAAGATTTCCCCTTCTTAGTCTGGTCTCCGCAGTTAGAAAATCAAACTCATAACTTTTCTTAAAACTGGAACCATCCACCATCCCAAATTCAAAATGTTAACCATTTGTTTAAGACATCAAAGCTATGAAATGTGGGATTTCAATACATCCTGAGCACTTAGCTGGAATTTCAGGTTTGTACACAGATTTTGTGCATAGGGTTGTATGAAAGGTGTGAATCATTTTCCCTATTGAGCTAAAGAATATTTTGATCTGTACTGTCCTGCCTTCATGCAGTGGCAATAAAGTAATCTCAGGTAAAGGAGAAATTAAATGAAATCAAGCACATTGGAAGGATTCATTTGATCCCATCCATATCTCCCTTTCTAGTTTGGTCAGTGGTGAGAAATAAGCACTTCTAGCTCATGATTCATCTCATCCTAAAGTAGACAGCTAAAGTAGGTCAGATGACTCATACTCTGAAAAATGCTGCTATTTTTCCATTGATTATAAAGGGAGCCTAGAGGGAAAACCACAGATAAGGATGAGTCTGTGGTAGATTTCTAATATCACATGAGATGAATCCAACCCATGATATATCTCCTAACAAGCAGCACTGACAGCAAGCATGGCTGCAAAAAACTTGTCACATTTTCAAAGGAAGGGACATGGAGAACTGAATTTGAAGGAAAATTACTGATCAGTTAATGATTGTAATCAAGATGTAAAGTACCAGTGTTTGTCATGGATCAGTTTCAGCATAAGTCAAGTATGAATTTATACTTCATTAATTGAATTGCTTGGAAATAAAAAGCAGGACAAGCCAAAATGCTATCCGAGTATTCAGCAGTTCAAATCCGTATGGTTGATTTTGATTCAGAGTCCTTCTCTAGCCACTCAGCGTCATAAGATCCCTCATGAGCTACAGTGCAGGACCAATCGGCACAAACTTGATCAGTTTGTATGAATAAACACAAGTGCTGTTGCTCTCAACTTTAGCACTTTGATTTTTGTAGTTAAAAAAGAGAAGAAAATTAATGTCACTTCAGTAGATTTTAAATAGAACATTATGGAACTTCAGTAAATCACTTCTATTGAAATTACACAGAGAACAGTATAACAGATGCAAAGTGACTGATACTTGCAAAAGTAAAGCTATTGCTAAACATTATCTGAAATAATTTCACTAAGCCAATCTAGAGGAACTAGTACATTAAACTCCAATAAACTACTGTAGTGGAGCATTACTAATTTGCTGCTTCTGTGCAAATGAGTTGAACAAGTAGCTATACTTGAAAGATGAATAAGAATCAACAACATCTGCAGCATTAGATGAAGATATTAGGCCTGGAGTAGTTGGGAGAAATTAGTAATAACAAAGAGCTAGGAAGAATATCAATAAAATTGTTGGATCCTTGTAGAAGAAACAGTGACCTCAGCTGTGACCTGTTGCACAATCAGTTAGTTTGCTAGGTGGGGAGCTTAGCAAGAGAATGAACAAAAATCAGAGCTCCAGAGCTGATTTATTTTCTAGCTAAGGTTGTCCTTTGCACTGATAATTACTATTTCTCTTTTTGTTTTCCATCTTACTTGCTTATGAGTAGCTCTTCTATTACAGCAACAGCCTCCAGAGTATACAAGCTTACACCAGAATTAAGTGAAAAGATACCGGTCTTTGTGCATTTTTGCTAACAAAAGAATCAAGCAAGTTATAGCAAAATACTGGTACATAAATGAGTCTTCTGAGCAAAGCACTGGTCTGTAAGGCAAGCTGGCTTGCAATAATATAAAGAAAAAGGTCCTACTGTATCAAAGACATTGGAAACTATGACTTCTGTAAGTGAAAAGGAAATGCCCACCCATCATAGTGTTTTCAGTACCCTGAGTATTAGACAACTACAAATATTGGTGTGTAGAATCACATTTTGTCTCCTTTACTTTCCACTGCCATCAAGTATTGACACACAGTGCAAAGATCCCCCTAAGCCTTGTCTTCTCCAGGCTGAACAGTCCCAGCTCTCCCAGCCTCTCCTTGTGTGACGGGTGTTCCAAGCCCTTAGTCATCTTTGTAGGGCTGTGCTGGTCTTGCTTCAGTAAGTCCATTTCTCCCTTGGACTGCTCAGCCCAGCACTAGACACAGCACTCCAGATGTTTCTCACCGGGGCAGGGGAAGTTCACCTCCCTCCACCTGCTGGCAACACGCTGCTTAATGCAGCCCTGGAGGCTGTGAGCCTTTTTTGCTGCAAGAGCACATGGCTGGCTCAGGGTCAGTTGCTGGCAGCCAGGACCTCCAGGTCCTTTCCTGCCAAGCTGCTTTTCAGCTGATTGACCCCAGCCTGTCCTGGTGTTTGGAATCACTCTCCCTAAGGTGTATTTCCCTTTGTTGAATTTCATGAAACTCCTGTCTGCCTCTTTCTCTAACATGTACAGGTTCCTGAGAATGTCAGCACACTGCTCTGGTACATCAGCTGCTCCTCACAGTTTTCTATCATCTGCAAACATGCTGAGGGTGCACTCTGTCCCATCATCCAAGTCACCAATGAAGATGTTAAACAGTACTGGCCATAATATTGACCCTTGGGACAAACTGGTAGTGACTGGCCTCCAGCCGGACTTTGTGTCTCTGATGACAACCCTCTGAGCCAACAGTTCAGCCAGTTTTCAACGCTTAGCTGCCCTACCTACTGTCAATCCTTTACTGTCCAATCAATTACTGTCCATTTATCTGGTCTGTACTTCATCATTTTGTGTATGGAAACGTTATGGAAGACTAACTAAAGGCATTGCTCTCCACTGAGATGGTCATTTCATCATAAAAGGCTGTCAGGTTTGTTGAATATCATTTCTGCTTTATAAATCCCTGCCAACTATTTCTAATCACCTTCTTGTCCTTAGGATGTTTGGAAATGATCTCTAAAATTATTTGCTCTATCACCTTCCCAGTGTAACATTATATAGAGCTTTATATAGAGATCTTTTTTTAAAAAAATGGCTGTATTAGAAAGATGGTAAATCTTCCTATATGAAAATCTCAGTTTTTGTATTGTACCCATACCAAATATTTGGGTTGTGAACAAATTTTTTCAAGATAGAAACTTAAAGTTAGAACAATACCAGGATCAACCAAAAAAAGAACTTGTGTTCAGCCAAATTGTTTAGGAACAAATCAAAACAAAACCACAATGGACTTGAAGGCAGAAAATAATTAAGCAGCATCCCAATGAAAACAAAACTGAAGAAACAGGTAGGCTTTTCACAAAATCATGAGTGTCATACTACCCCAGGCTCTGCAACAACAAGGCAGAAGGGAGCCGATTCAGGTCAAATACCATCCAGTGTAAAATATTTTTTTCTTAGCACATAAACTAGAAGTTAAAGAGTAAAAGAGTAAAATTTATCTGACCTAAGGCATAGATACTGTACATATATTTCTGATAGCAGCAGCTGAAATCAGATGGGGAAAACATCATTATAAATGCTTAAATATATCCAGAAACAGGCCAGAAACCAGGAAACTGTTTGTGCTGTCCAGGTAAATAAGCTCCCTGCTTTTACAGTGGAGAGTATCGGTAGATTTAAAACAATCCCCTTGTATTTGGTTTACGTGACAAGGTTTTGGTAGCCAGAGGGCTGCAGGGGTGGCTTCTGTGAGAAGAGAGCAGGGACTGACCTGGGCCAGACACAGCCGCTTTCAGGTGGCTTCAAAACAGACCCTCTACTGGCCAGCTCTGAGCCATCAGTGATGCCCCTCTGTGATAACATATTTATGAAAGGGTAAAAAATGCTGTGCAGCAGCTGAAAAAGCAGTAAGAAACAACATGAGAAACAACATTGCACATCCCAAGGTGAGTGAAGAAGGAAAGAAGGTGCTCCAGATGCCAGAGCAGCGATTCCTCTACAGCTTGTGGGGAAGACCATGGTGATGAGGTTGTCCTCCTGCAGCCCATGGAGGACCATGTCAGAGCAGATATCCGCACTGCAGCCCATGGAGGACTCCACAACAGAGCAGGTGTATATGTATTCTCAGTAGCCTTAACTAAATGAGTAGATTGCAGCAGAATGCAATAATAGTGCAGAATCACAGAATCACAGTATCATTGAATGTCTGGGGTTGCAAAGGACCTGTGGAGGTCCTTTAGTCCAAACCCCGTGCTCAAGCAGAGTAACTTACAACAGGTTGCCCAGGACTGTGTCCAGACAACTTTGAACACCTTCAAGTGTGGAGATGCCACAACCTCTCTTGGAAACCTGTTCCAGTGCTCAGTCACCCTCACAGTAAAAAAAAAAAAAAAAAAAAAAAAAAAAGTTTCCTGATGAAGGAAGATAAAGACAGCAAAGTGTGAAAATTCTGGTGATTGTGAGTCATGCAGAACTTTTGGACCAGAAAAAAACCATATCTTGAACCAGATATACTCAGAGAACTTGAACTGGTCTGATATATAAATCACACTTTTTCCCAATTTATTCAACATTAGAAAAAGCTATCTCAGCCAATATGGAAACTGCCTTGCAAATGTTCAAGTGTGGAATCACAATACAGAGGCATAACATGCTGCTAGGCTGTACCACAAGTACAGAACATTGTTAATTATCTTGCCTTGAGGGACAGGATCTGACCTCTTTATGCCCCTTGTAATTTAGACGTACATAATTTAAAATGGGATTCATTATTCTCTGCAGTTGAAAATAGGTAATTGTGCCTTCAAAGAAATATGTTCTCAGGGAATCTTCTCAGGTCTACATACACAGGGTCAAGAGATGTGTATTTTCTTCAGATATAAAATAGACCAAAGAAACACATTTAATTCAGATGCCCTTGTGCTTTTTTAACTTGTAGAGTGCCCTCAGCCTGGGGAATCAAAGCACTTAGAGTGTACAAGTTGTATCCACTTTTAAATTGAAACAATAATTCCAGTATTCCATAGAAAAACAATACTACAGCTCTTTATTTACTTTTACAGTTAACATCCCATTATTTGTTTACTTAACAATTATAGAACCTTTTTTCCTAGAAGCTATTAACTAAATTTTGAATACATCCTGTATCGGGTCTGGCTGAGATGGAGGTAATTTTCCCCATAGCAGCCCTCATACTGCTGTGCTTTGTATTGATAGCTACAAAGGTGTTGATAACACAGCAGTGTTTTGGCTACTGCTGAGCCGTGCTCGCATGCCATCAAGGCTGTCTCTCCAACATTCCCTCCTCGCCAGTAGGCTGTGAGGTGGGCAAGATCTTGGAAGGGGACATAGCCAGGACAGCGGACCCAAACTGACCAAAGAGATATTCCATACCATATGACATCTGCTCAGCAATAAAAGCTAAGAGAAAGAAGGAGGAGAGGGGGCAGTTGTTAGTATGTTTGTCTTCTGGAGCAGCCACTACACGTGCTGAAACCCTGCTTCCCAGCAAGTGGCCAGACATTGCCTGCTGATGGGAAGCAGAGAATAAATCTTTTGTTTTTCTTTGCTTCCATGAATGGACTTTGCTTTTGATTTATTGAACGGTCTTCTTCTCGACCCATGAGGTTTTTTGCCATCTTATTTTCTCCCACCCATCCTGCTGAGGAGGGGAGTGGTAGAGTGGCTTGGTGGGCACCTAGGATCCAGCCAAGGTCAACCCACCACAGTCCTTTTTGGCACCCAATATCAGGCATGAGAAATTTGAAATAAGGATAGTAACTGGGAGACAGAATGGGCAAAACATGGACTGAACAGAGGTAGAGAGTGAAGAGTGTAATGATTGTGAGGAATTTCAGTTATTGTAATTTTGGTGAAGTGATGAGGGGTGGATTGTGTATAAATTGTCCACTTTTTTTTTAATGCTATTTTGATTTATGTGATGTTATTTTGATTTTGGTGTGGGGAATTCTTTTTTGTTGATGTGAGTGAAGTTTGTGAAGACTGTGAAGATTGTGTGATGAATGTGGATTTTAATGATAATTCTTAAATATGTGATGCACAGAAGGGAGGGGTAGAATGTATGGGGTTTCAATGGCAAGGGTTTGGTAGTGATGGGGGTACAGGTTGGCTTCTGTGAGAAGCTGCTAAAAGCTTCCCCCATGTCTGACAGAGCCCACGTCAGCTGGCTTCAAATGGACCCACCGCTGACCAAGGCCAAGCCCATCAGTGATGGTGGTAGTGCCTCTGGGAGAACAGAGTTAAGAAGGGAAAAAAAGTTGCTGCACAACAGAAACTGCAGCCAGAGAAAGGAGTGAGAAAATGTGAGAGCACCAGCCCTGCAGCCCCCCAGGTCAGTGCAGAAGGAGGGGGAGGAGATGCTCCAGGCGCCGGAGCAGAGATTCCCCTGCAGCCCATGGGGAAGACCATGGTGAGGCAGGCTGTCCCCCTGCAGCCCAGGGAGGTCCACAGGGGAGCAGATCTCCACCTGCAGCTCGGGGAGGACCCCACGCCGGAGCAGGGGGAGGCCCGAAGGAGGCTGTGATCCCATGGGAAGCCTGCGCTGGAGCAGGGTCCTGGCAGGACCTGTGGCCCCATGGAGAGAGGAGCCCACGCTGGAGCAGGTTTGCTGGCAGGACTTGTGACCCTGTGGGGGACCCACGCTGGAGCAGTCTGTGCCTGAAGGACTGCAGCCCATGGAAGGGACCCATGTTGGTGCAGGGGAAGAGTGAGGAGTCCTACCCCTGAGGAGGAAGGAGCAGCAGAGACAAGGTGTGATGAACTGACCCCAACCCCCGTTCCCTGTCCCCCTGCACCGCTCAGGGAGAGGAGGTAGAGAAAAATGGGAGTGAAGTTGTGCCCGGGAAGAAGGGAGGGGTGGAGGAAGGTGTTTTAAGGTTTGGTTTTATTTCTCATTACCCTACTCCGATTTGATTGGTAATAAATTAAATTATTTTTCCGAAGTCAAGCCTGTTTTGCCTGTGACGGTAATGGGTGAATGATCTCTCCTGGTCCTTATCTTGTCCCACAAGCCTTTTCTTATTTTTTCTCTCCTCTTGTCCAGCTGAGGAGGGGCAGTGATAGAGTGGCTTTGGTAGGCACCCAGTGTCCAGCCAGGGTCAGCCCACCACATGTCCCTTAACGGGAAGTTCTGTAGCTTGTTTATTTTCCAGCATGTGTCCATGAGAACAGTCCTTAAAATAAAACTGCAGTGTCCTCAAGTTCTGTGTTAAGATCAGTCACTTCCCTGCTCCCATTACAGATAAAAATGGAGTATGTTTAAGAACTCAAAGACAAATGTATTTGTTGTTGTGGGTCTTTTTTGTTGTGTTGGTTTGGTTCCCCCCCCCCCAATACTTTATCAGTGCTTAGGAGCTCTATCTCAAAGGCTTTATGAATAGAACAAGCAGAAATGTACTTCTGCAATATAGGAGAGGACAAAATCTTAATGTCCATATTTTGCCTACTTAATCAGCTGTATGTGTTCTTGCACAAATCATTCCCTGAGATTGTCTAGAGAGGCTGTTAGAGCAATCTCCTGTGGTAGGTGCCATCCAGACTCAAAATGGCACAGGGCCAGCACAGAAATAATTTAGTTAAGATAAGCAAAAGATTCAGAGAGAAAATTCAAAACAGAATTTAATTCCACAAATTAAAAAGAGATCTCACAATTTGTGAGTAGGTATAGTTCAATTTGAACAAAATTGTCTCGCTACATCACAAATCTCAGCTTTCTGTAACTTGCAAACTCACTTGTGATAGTGCCAAATGGTAATAACACATTTTTTTTTTTCTTATGTGAATGATCACACTCACCCTTCATGAGTGTAAGGGTCTTCCCAAGGCTCAAGACCACCTTCTTTGATCAAGAACAGAATCTATGGCAGAGCGTAGGCTACAGAAGGTGTAAAACTTTAATCCCACATGACTATTTTCTCTGCTGAAGAAACACAGACTAAACATCAAGATTAAGCACAATAAATTTCTTTTTCTTTGAGTGTGATCAAATTTGAACTTAGACCCACAAGAAGGTATGGAAAAAGGAGAGCCTTTTGAAAAATGTCAGCTCTAACTTCCTGGGTTTTGTGACTTAACCGTTGGACAATCATTTAAACTTGCTCTACAGCTTGTTTTCACTGGGGAGAATGACAAACAAACAAAAAACCCTGAGAAAATTAAATCATTTTCATGCTAAATTTTTCTCTGAGAGAAAAAAAAAAGTATTTTTAAATCAGAAAACTTTTTGAGTCTCAATCTTTTAAGAACAAGGTCTCCCCACCCCTATATAGTTTTCTCTGTGTTCATTATATAATAATCCTTTGTTGTCTACTATCATTTTATAGTCCATTTTCAATTAAATCAAGATATCAAGTGTGACATCAAGTTTCATTACCAGATTCCATATGAATAGACCGATATTTTCTGTACCACTTTGCTAGAAAGCCATGATTTTACAGTACAGTCTTCATTGTAAGAAGTGAAGCAGAATTTGAATGTCTTTCTGATGTCCAAGAGGGGAATGTAGAACAATAAACATGAAACCTTTGCACTGTTTTTTCATCTTCAAATGTGAAGTTCACAGCTAATTCCTAGGGTTTGGGATTTGGAATAATAAAGACTTAAGTACAATTTGGCATAGTAAGATACTTGTTTAATTTATTTAAGTATTCTTCAAACAAAACAGGGAAAGAAAAATGTTTGTCACCAAAAAGGGAATTTCTTAAAATTGAATATCAGCATGAACTCTGAGCTAACTTTTACTTCCTATGAAAAGTGTTTAGATTCCAGCACACTAGGTGCTTGACAGTGGTCCCAATATACTAAAATACAAACTAGGAGTATAACAGAGTAGTAAAATTCTGAGGAAATTTGGTGGATGTTTATGGAAATCTCCATCCAGAGAGCATGGATCAATCTATAGTACATCAGGGAGAAAAAAGATCTAGCTGCAAAGAAAAGGTAAAAGAAAGCAAAATTTATTTTTAAGAAACCAAGGTACAGATTTAGGTGAGACATTGCTTTTCTGACAACTGTGGAGTTTTTAAAATAATTTCTTAAGATCATCACATAGAAAAGGATCAAAGGGAAAAGGAATATATGTTAATAGGTAATGATCAAAGAATTTTTTTAAACTTGTACACTGCTACACAGGATGAGACTTCATGTATTCAGGCACAGCAGCAACCCAAAATAAAGATATCTTCTTTCCTTTGTACTGGCTGGCTGGAAGCATTTGTTTAAGAAATCTTTTTCAGGAATTTCTTCACCTGCTTGGATTGTTTGATCCCTTGTGTGACATACTGTATGGAACCCTTGATTTACAGATCTTTAAGGACACTTACATTAAATATTTAGTGACAGGATAAGAGGCAATAGGCACAAACTGAAATCCAAGAAATTCCATTTAAACATAAGAAGGAAAAAAAAATAATTTGAGGGTGATTGAACACTGGAACAGGTTGCCCAGAATGATTGTGGAGCCTCCACCCTCGGAGATACTCAAAACCTGAGTTTCAAGTAACCTGCTCTAGGTGACTCTGCAGGGAGTTGGACTAGACACTCTCCGGAGTTGTTTTCAAACCTCAACTATTGTATGACTGTGTGGTTAAGTGATTCTGTGAAATAGCACAGTCTTTGTCAGACTTCTGGTAAAGTCCTAAAGGAGAAAATTTTAATGTTGAAAGAAGTACAGACATGTTTCTGCATAATTTGCCCCTTTTCTCAGTGAGTAAGACATGTATTTGTTTTTAACTCTTAGGTCAGTTGGAACAAAACAGTTATTTAAAGTTTGATCTAAAATCTTCATGAATTCATAGGGGGAAAAAAAAAAAGCCATAGCTCACAGTATTATGAGTGAGGTCATGAAATCTTGTAGATAGTATTTGTTTGTGTGATATGTACCATCTTTTTCCAACTTTCAGTAAGTCTACTGTCAAGTCATCCAAGTGAACCAGAAATATATTTGCCTTTCTGAATAATTCAACCAAAAATATCGCCAAAACCCAAATTATCACAGAAGTCTGAGAGGCTGGAAAAGTTTAAAAGACTTAAAAGACCAAAAAACCCCACCAAAATCCTGCTCCCTGCCTGTGATCCACCTCCAGGACAGAAAAAAGGAGACAGGTGGATGACAGGAGGGTAATCACAACACAAGAAGATGAAAATTTTCTCCATATTAATCAGAATTTGGCTTGCTTTAAAGTTATGCAGCTAAATTTAATCTGATTTTCAGATGTAGTAAGTGCTGCAGCTTCATTAACTTCAATATGGATGCTCAGCCTCCTATGAGAGTAAGGTCACCTTTCGTTAGGTGCTTAAGTATGTGTTTCATGGCCTGACTTAGAGAGGTACTACACAACTATAACATCCACCGAACATTGAGGACTTTCAACACCTGTGAAAAATAGGATGTTAATGTCTACTTCTAAGCATGGAACTTTTTGATTGATTCTGATTAAAGGAATTGCTAACAGAGTTGTGGAAGAACAGAGTTGATTGTATGCAACAGCACCTAGAAAATTTTATATTCTCATCATACTGTGAAAACAAAAAACAATACTGTTTAAGATCATTTTCATTTCAAGTGACATTAAATTTCTCTGATTAGTCATACTTCTTCCAAGAAACTTTGTGAAGTTTTTATATTTCTTGTATTTTTAACCTAGCATTACATACCGAAAAAATATTGAAATAAAGTGTTAGTCAGCTTGGACTTAAAAGAGGACTATTCGTACCTGCACAAATTAGCAAAGTTCATGAACTGCACTGAAGAGTTGACCAAGAAGTTTCTATCATTAAGTGAAGCTTTTGGCTGATTACAGATATTGGTGATGTAATATGTATATATATATAAAGAATATTATATATGAATATACTGGTATTACTGGCTTCATAGGTACTAATGATGGCTTAAGTAAAAAAATATATTACCAATTTTGAAGACTATTCTGTTTTGAATAGCTTTCGACTAAAGACTTCAAACTTCTCTAATGGGAAGGACTTTATTTGAACTGAAGGAGTTCTGTCCTAGTAACCCTGAGTGGGAAATAAACTGATAACAAAAGGAGAGAGAGTGATTTTGGAGAACCATTTTACCATTTGTGATCATGTATTGCCATACTGGGGCTCCTAATATAGTTATTCATTAGGATAGGATGATGTCCTTCATGGTTCTGTGTATTTCATGGGGACCATTAAAAATACTTGTACCTAAGTTGGCAGGAAAAAATCATAATACAAAAAGTTGAAAATTTATGCTAGTCTTATTTATGGACTGTTATAGGAGTTCATTGAGTTTTGAGTATGCATCATAAAGAACTTATCATATCTATAATATAGTAAATTATCACAGAATACTGTTAAGGGGGAAAACAGCAGATCAGTTTTAAATTTCATTTTATTGTTCAGTTGGGAATCACTTCCAGACTAAGAAACTTATATATCAGTGTCAACATATATGGGTAGGAGGGTAAATTCCCATTATGTAGGCAGTAGAGATGTAGCTAATTCTGAGCTGGAGCTAGAATGGAGCTGTGGACTGATTTGACTCATGCTAAAGTACATGGTTATGAATCAATCCATTTGTTAACATATGTATCCAGTGACATTTGAGAGGTTGTAGGGGATTCAAGAAATCTGCAAAGGAATGGTAAATATTACACAAGACTTTTGAAAGGTCTGTGCAATTCCAGACCACAAGCTGAAGGGCAGATAAGATACCCTACAGAACCTAAAATGTCTCTAGACGTCATTTTTAGGCAACTGAACAAAGATTTTTTCCAGGAGAAGATTCAGTTACCTGACAATAGGTGTCTAATATATCAGGTATAATTTCTGCACCGTATCTACTAGTCCTGAGCAGATGTTGCATGTACCACAGGGGTGTCTCCCACAGCACCACTCAACCTATTCAGAGGTAACTAAATTTTGTCCCCAAGTACATGGTCAGTTGAATAGCCAAGAAGACACCAGTGACTATATTGACTAAACCTTTTTTGGCCATAGACATTTAAATTTTATTCTCTTCATCTGAAAATGGGTCATGCCTTCTTTTCTGGAAATTATTCAGATTCAATGACATAGGTGAAAAACAACAGAGATTTTAAAGAAAAAGTTAAACACAGACTAATCTTCATAAGAAGATTTGTGATGTAACAACATAAGCACACAACTGATAATTAATGGCTCTTCTTATTGCTTATGAGTAATACAAATACAATTCCTAAAAGAAGTTCTGCCAAGTTCTAATCATTTTACACTAATACTAAAGACCATTAGCAGTTCCTGTGATATAAAGATGCACACTCCGCCAGTATTGTGTTAAACAATATTATGTTCAATACCATTTTTTCCCCAAGTGAGACCATTTTTCCCCAAGTAAGCTTAACTTTGCCATAGAAATTTATTCCCAAGACTCTTTAGCAATAGTTTGAAAAGGGTAGTTCTTACTACTTTGCAATGGTAAGTCAGAAGCTGCACCAGCATTTTGCTCTGAAGCCTGCAATGCTGTCTTACTCAGTTATTGACTATTCATGCATTTAGCATTTGTCATTGATGTTTACTTTTAAAGAAAGAGAATTGTTTTTAGAGAAAAGCTATTCAAGACAATGAAGTTCTGCAGTGATCAATGCCCAGAACACTTAGCTTTCCTAAGCAGAGTAATAAATATATTGTCATAAGCAGAGAGCTTGCATGCAATTCCATTTATTTCATTAGATATGCAGTACTTATTGCATGCACTTTTACAAATACATTTTAGCATTGGCATAATTCCGCAGTAATTTATGTGTGACTCTTAGCAAGACTACTTCTTTATGACAGAGTTTCCAAGAAAATACTCTAATGTTTTCTTGTAATTCCTGAAATGGCTTATGGCTTCCTATTCCAGTAGAGTATAGAATTGGGAATCTTTATTTAGACAAATTATTTATCTTTCTTTAATGGCCTTTATAGGAAATGGATGCTAGAAAGCAAATAACTTTAGGAAAGCAATATTCTTCTTGATATATATCATGGCAGATAGACAAAGAACAGAAATCCACCAAAAGTTCTTTCTTAATGCACCCTTTCCCCTAGTTATTATTTGGTTTTATTTTTTCTTTTTCCTTTTTTCTTTTTTCCTTTTTTAATTATTTTTTTTATATGTATATAAATTGAGATGAGGCAGAAACTTAAAAAGAAGAGATTTGGAACAAGTAACTTATCAAAACTTAATAATCATCCATAATTTTGGAGTAAAAATAAATTCCACAAGAAATTGAGCTCCTTGGATCAGTAAAATATCTACACTAATGTAGATATATAAACACCAGGGTTCTCAGGATCCATAGACAATCAGAGGAAGGTTAAACACTGCCATCGCTTATAAAAATAGGTGACCTTTAACATTTGTGAACAGCTAGAGTAACAGCTCCATTAGATACCAACTGAAAAGATTTTGTATATCAGCTGCCTTCAGAAGGGAACTGAAAATATCCTCATGATGTACAGGGTAATTGTGAACATACACAGAAAACTTTAATTTATATGGTACCAAGCACCACTGAGATTATTTGTATCTATCAGCCTCTCACAGGCAAAAATTAATTCCATTCTTGAATGATCCATGGTTGCTTATGTTGCAACCTTACAAGAGGCAAGTTCTTATTCCTGCAAACTAACAGGCTACGAATACAAAAATAATGAAATGAAACAAAGAAATGCAATGAAGTGAATGTGGATGTATGTGTGGACAGGTAAAATAGCATAAATGGTAACAAAATAAATACTAACACCATTTGTTCATAAACTGAGAGAAACAGACAGTTTATGAAAAGACTTGAAGTAGAAGAATGTTTTTTAACAAGCTTGTTTTTATAGTGTTTCTTTACAGCATCTTTTGGGAAGTACCTCCAGAATCCAGTGAGCAGGACAGGTGGAGGTGTTAAAGAACAGTGCTGGGCTAATCAGTGGTAGATGCTGCCTCCAAGGGTGCATGCTGTGTGATGACTGTTGACAGAAAGCATAGCCCTATAAAGGAAGGCTGTATCTGGTGAATGCTCAGTACTTAGGAAATTCACAGCAAGTGCTGGATAAAAAGTAGTATATATACCAAAGAGATGCCGTTGGTAGCATTAATAGTAGGGTTGGTAAATGATGGGCTTTTAGCCACCTGTCATGGATGGAGTGGTTTAGATTACTTAAAGAATCACTGTCGAAGTTATTAGCAAAAGGGTGATTTTAATGTGAATTTGTAAAAGATGCGACTTAACAAAGTTCGATGGCAAGGGTCACTCTATTACTGCGTGGAAGAAACATTCAAAGGAAAATCAAATTAGAATTGAGTTAGAATTATTCATGCAGAGACCAGAGAAAGAAAAGGGTTAGGAAGACCCTCTCGTTGAGTCACAAGGTTCACAATGGACCCCCTTGCTTTCTAAACTCCTGATGGAGCTTAGGTGCAGCTAGATCCAATCTTAGTCCCAGACTTGGTCAATGGTTTATGTCTAATGAAATTAATACAAGGTTAAAGAAAAACCTTCCATTGATTCACAAGGTTCAGAAAGGACCCCCTTGCTTTCTAAACTCCATCTCAGAGAGGAGTCTGTGGGTGGATCCAAACTTAGTCTCAGACTTGGACAATGGTTTAGGCCTAACGAAGGAATACAAAGGATAAGGAAAATCTCTCATAAAATTACTATGCCAGTTTGTCAGGTAATGAGTGATTATGGATCCTATACAACTTTGAGGTAGCAGCAATTTAAGATTTATTAACACAGTTGCAGTAAATGACAAGATTAGGTTGTATGATTTTTAACAATACTTAATCATCAGCCAATTATCAGAGTGATTTAATGAAGTTTGCTATCAGCACTACAAAGTTTCTTAAATCACACACACAAACACACACACACATAGATATAGAGATTAACCTATAATAAAGAATTTTCTCTCTTGGCCAATTATAATAAATTATTGGTACCAAATGATCATTAAAAACCTTGTGAAATCTAATTGTAGTGAATTACTCACTATTCTCCTTTGTCAGCATTTGTCAGCAGATGATCTTTGACCCCTTCTTTGTCAGCATCTATCAGCAGACGATCTTGGAAATCCTCGCAAAACTACCCTTAAAAATACTCGCAAAATCTACTCTTTAATATCCTCGTGACATCTACTACTTAAAATCTACCCTGAGAGGCATCCCAGCTCAAGGGGAGACACTGGGTCACAGCCTGCTGTGATCCCGGAGAGCTCAAAGGGTCTCACTTAGGATCACTATTTATAGGGTCGTGAGATGATTGACTTTGGTCAATGTATTTCCATTCTGGCCATAATTCTTGTCAGGTAATTCTGGCACCCTGCAAGGTAGGCCATGATCCCAGCAGCAGGAGTTTCAGGTGCGGTTCCAGGCAGCAGGAGTTTCCGCTATGGTTAGGGAGTGCCTAATCACCCTGACTCACTGTGCCGGAGTCAGGATAAGAAAGTGCCGGACTGTCCCAGCTCACTGCGCAAGAACACAGTGGTGGCTGGTCCTGACATCGCAACGTGGCCTGGGGGGGCAGCAGCACCACACCACCTCATATCCAAATCATCAGAGATGTTAAGCACCTCAACATTAATCTTCATGTACATCATCTTCATGCCCAAGGTGACTTTTTTTTTTACATTTCCAATTAAAAAGTATATTTGCTAGAGTTAAATTTACAGGCTGTGTGCTGTGGCTGTCTCAAATTTTTCTGTACCTCTTCTTGTTTCAGATAGGAAAAAGACATGCTAATTTCTTATGTTATTTCTACCTCCTTGTATTCTCTTCTTGTGGAAAGGGATCAAAGGCACCTTTCTAGCTTGTGTAGAACTCTACGTTTTCATTGAAACCACGTTACTTTCTCTATCAAATGATCTGGGAAAAAAAATCACAAATATAAGCAGTCTTAATTTTAGAAGAGCTTGATCTAAATCTGAACTTTGGAGCTTTGCTTTATGTATAGTCTTCACATTCTAACTGAGCTTGACTAGAAAAGGATTCAGAGAATAAACCCTCTGACTGTTGCTGGAGGTGGTCTATCTGAAATTTTAAAGCCAAGTGTCAGGCATGCTACTTGCACTCAACCAAATCTGATCTGAGTGGGAAGATATTGTTGTAGTTTAATTAAGGGGGGGGGGGAAACCATTAAAAATGAATCTATGAATCACACTTGGATGTGAAATTATTTTTAAGAAGGCAAAATTTATTCACTATGTACCTGTCACATTAGAATCTTTCATCTAATATTTCTGTTGCTTGCGATATTCTATTAAAAACATAATATTTCAGAATAGTCGTCTGATGTTGACAAGATGTTGAAAAATTTTATGGTTACTTTTTAATGATCAACAGGAACATTTAATCATGTTTGCCATATGTACAACAAGTATTTAAATTCTACAGCATATTCTATTAGTCAATTTACTAGTCTTATAGCTTGGACTTGCTTAGGGTAGGAAGTTATTTTTCCTGTCCAAAACCAGAAAAAGCTATCAAATTCATCATTAAAAATGTTGGCACCTCTTCTTCAAGGTAGACAGCTTAAATCAGTTGTCCAAATCTTCTGTTTATCAGAGTAAAAGTTGTGTGTCTCAGTGCAATTCTGTACAGTTTATTGTGAAGTAAATTCTAGTACTTGTGAGATATGTTTTAAAAATCATGGTTTATTTTCAATGAGTTTAAAAAAAGAAATTACTTATTTTTAAGAAAGTATATATGTATGGATATCTTCCAGAAATCCCTGACCTTAAAGGACCCAAATTTTTGCCTGCCTATTTTGGACAGCAGTTTCATTTCCTTGAATGACAGTTTCATCCATAAAAGAGAAATTGCAATGCCTTCTGAAACTTCAAACATCTCCACTCATACATAGCCAGAGTGTCCCACTCAGAACTTTGAACAAACAGTCCTGTGATGAATTTCACTCTTTGGTTTATAAGAAACAGAAAGAATTGGGATTAAGTCTACTTAGAAGGCATGTTTTGTATATAGCAATGCCATAGTAAAGTGACCTTAATAATAGGAGAAGACAGAAAGATTACATGCTGTAGCTATTTTTAGTGTAATGTTGCTCATTTATCACAAAAGTCCTCAGAAAATGTTTTGTGTGAATGTTTCAGTCCTCTCCATTGAGGAAACTCAGAACCAAGCATCAGTTTTTACATGACTTCTCCAGGCTTCTGTTCAATAACAGTAATCCCAAAGTGAAAAAATAAAAGGAAGAGCAGAAAAAGAGACCAGGTTTGGAAACACCATTGGTCAAGCAGTTTACTTTGTTCACAAATTAGAATGAAAAATGAGAATGTGTTTTCTTTTTTTGTCTTATGAACTTTGAACTTTTATGGTGCGTTTCATTCCCATTTTAAAATGGTTATCAAGATTGATATATAGAAAAGGTAGACTATGCACAGTATCTAATTATTAGTACCTAATGCTAAAAAAACTGTGTTGAAAGGGCGCATTAAATATTTTTACTGAATTCAAGTTCATAATTTCTCAAAATATCCTACTACTGAATAATCTGCTCCAGTGAATGATTCCAACTTGAATGATATTTGTAGAAAATTCTTGCATTTTAGTTTACCACCATCCAGGTCTACTTATTTTGGTTCCACAGCATATAATAGATTTGTGCCATAGGTGGAAGAAATTCAAAATAAAAGTTTGATGTCAGGCTTGAAATGATTCTTAGTTTCTACATGATAGAGAACAAGAGATGATTCCACACAGAAAACTCACTATTTGCTTAAATTGTAGCATCATCAGGTCAAATTCAATGGCTTTTTCTGGCTTTTTAACTATTGAAAGAAAATTCAAAATCTGGTTAGTGCTATATATACATGAATACTAGGAGCAACAACTGTTAGAGGTTTTGCTTTTCCAACCTCCCTTTTTCATGCATAAATATTCTCGATGTACATAGTGTAATGTGACTACAGATCATTAAGCACAATTTTTGTGTTTCTTCATGGCATAAGAAAAAACCCTCTTCTACAATGAGGTCCAAAATGTTTAAATTCTATGCTTTCATAGTTCAGTATATTGTTAGAAACACTATCTTTCTCTAATGTCAGTGTTCATGTTGACTGAATCTTAGTTTGAATCTTAAGTTGCACCAGTGGCAATTTTTTTTCTATTTAGATGTGTTTAAGATGACCTTGGAAACCAAGAAATATCCTAAAAATATTGTAAAGTTAAAGATACAGATTAATTTTTGACAACTTGCGTTATTTTTTTTGTCAATAAAGATTTCATGACTTCATTATAAGTCAAGAGATATTACCTGTTACATAGAAAAACATCTAGGATAAAGTCTGGATGTTTATAAACAGACATGCGCTTAATCTCTTATGTGGTTTTACTGTATGTACTAGTTTCAATGCATAAGAAAATGCAGCAAGACAACATCATCTATGAGGGAGGGGCTGTCAGAAATGTCTGAATTCTTTTTGATTTCAGAGAAGTCCCAGGCTCCATTTAGGAGTATTTATGGCAATGCAAACTTGAAAATTTGAAGTTTTGAGGACAATGAATCTGTGATTGGATTATTCTGATTCTTCCTTTCAGAAAGAGCATTAAATATACAACAGGAAATCCAAAAACTGAGTGTGCTGCCTTATGGAGTTGCTCTGTAGCTGTCTAAATCTAACTTCTAAAATATAAATAATATTTTGACATTTTTCATTTTAATGGAAAGATCTTTAAAATATCCCCAAAGAAAACACTTTGTGCAATTCTAGATGAAAAATATATTCAGTTACTGAATTCTAACCCCCCTAAGGAAGACTTAACAATAATATGAACAGAAAACAAATAGATTTGATTTTTCACATGGTTGTACCATTAGGTGAGCACAGAAACAGAGGAGAACATAGCTTTTGAGAATGCTGTTGTTGCCTAAGAGAAGTACTTCAGCCACAGAGGAGCTGAAGAAAACAGAGTAATTTATAAATACTATGACAATGACAGCAAACGTGAATGCTTGATGAATTGTTTAAAAATGGAATCAGTACAAAAGGTAAAGATTATTTCTAAATAGTCTCCTAAATAAATAACCTGGTTGTCAGAATTGTTTAACATCCAGAAAGTCTCATTGATCTTAATAGTTCCTTTCAAAATCCACATGAGGAGGTGGATCTTTCTAAAAAAATCACCATGACTATATGAATTTTTATTTCTTGTGCATTCTTGTATTTCTTTTTTTCACTATTTTCTTAATTCAGCTCCCTTCAAGACTCTGATTTCATTAATAATATTTTTATGGTCATTTACAAAAACCCTGTAAGATTTATTTTTAATGGCTATATTGTACCTATATAATTATTTGCATTGTATAAGTCTCTCTGACACCTAGAAAACTGTTTGCTGCTTTGAATCAGAGTTAGCTAATTTTAGGGCTTTTTTTTTTTTTCCTGAAAAGACCGAATAGCTGATAAAATCAAGTAAAACAAAAGATTGACAATGATAATGTGAGCTATTAACTGCAAAGGAGTGGAGTGCTGCTGTTTTCCCAGGTGACTGGAGCTCTCATCAAGGACCTCATGGCAGTGCAAAGTTTCAAGAAGACAGTATGTGAGATTCATCTCATCTAACTATAGACACTGAAATAAAAGATATCATATCCAGAAAGTGCCTACTTTATTCATTTTAAGGGAATCTAAGCTGTATTGCTCAAATACATATGCCTGCACGAATCATACCAATTTTGTAGATATTATTTTATTTCAATTTCTTTCCAGTTGCTATATTCTAGTAGTGAATTAAATACAGTTTAGAAAAAAAAAATTAAAAACCCATCATAGTTATTGTTCTTTATACTCTTTGCAGTTTCCAGGAGTTCCAAATACAACTTAAATGGCTGAAGAAACTTCATTTTTTGAGAGATTCTATAAATTTAAAACACTTTCTACAAGTGGAATGGAACATGTGATGCCATTGAAAGATATGCAGGTGCCAGACATGTTAGTTGGAAGGATACTCACAAAGGCACAGACAGAAGCTGAAGATATTGCTAGTCCTGGAACTATGCCATTTTCTTTGAGAATACTTCTTGTATTTCCTTGCTACCCAGTTTGCACTTTTTCCTTCAATAGGAAATATAATTATTGGCTGCCTTCCCAAGTTCCCTCAGTGCCCTTCCTAGTCATTTTAATGTTAGCAATTGCTATTCTTAAAAATATATTCCCTTTGTCAGGAATGAATCAGCCTAATTTCTCTCCTGATGTCCCTCTATATATTCCAGTGAGGTTAAGCATGGACATGAAAATTCACAAACATGTACCTGACCATGATGTCATATATATTAACTGTTGTATGACATCACTGAAATTCCAAAGGCTAGTGAACAGTATTATTTCCATGCAGTATTAAATGAAATCTAAGCATGATTCTCTCTGTTTTATCTTTGTCATATTCTGTTATAAATACAACATTCACATTTGCAATCCTTACTTTGAAAACACTCTCATCTGAGGGTGAATCTTTGCCTGATGTTTTAGTGAAGACACAGATATACTTTTTTTATCAAACTGGTCTATGAAATCAAAAGGATCCTTCCTAAGTGTTTACACAGCTTTAACCACTGAAGTTTTGAAATGCCTTACAATCAGTAGTGTATTTTTAACTTTTCACATAACCTCTAAGACAGAAAAAAGATTTTTCTATAATTCACATTTCTTTAGAAGATTGTCAAAACAGAACATAAATAGGTTACGAAATTTGCATTAGATCTATTAACTTTCAGTTTGAATTAGGAACTGACTCCCAGGATAATGTTCAGTTGCTTAAATTTCAAAACTTACTGCCATTTGAAATACCTGATTATAGCAGAGATATCTGCAAGGGCCCATAAGATATGTCAGAAGATCTGCTGGAGACCTGCAACCTTTTGAACTGGCTGCAGAAAGTAGAGCAGATGTCCAAATGCATTTGAAAAGGCACTAAGCTTCTCAGGTTTAGGTAACCGAGTCAATTGGGAACCTATTCTTTTTAAGCAGGCTTGAAGTTTCTGTGTTTAGAAAACTGAATCAAGCTTAAGTTACTAATGTGGACTATATTGCCTGGAAAATCTTTCCAACTCTAACACTTAAGTGGTACAAAGAAAGGAAAAAAAATGTTCCAATACTATGCAGCACTAGAATTTCTCATACCACACTAAGATGTACAATCAGTGACCTTGAAAAAGAAAAGCTATTTAATGTAACAAGGGAGACCGGGCCGCCTTGGATGTTAGATACTGCCACAATATATCTGGAGACAATGAACAAGCTGAGATATTTTTTTCCAAAACCTGAAAATGATCACTGGCTAAGCCCTAGTGCCAAACCAGGATTATAAAGGAAGAGTAGATTTCTGTAATGAGAAAAACTCAAGAGGTGTATATGTCAGTTTGGCCTGTCTTGTGATGTTGTGTAAAAATGACAAGCCTGACAGAGTCACAACACAAATTGTTGAAAAACAAATGTGATTCATTTAAACTATTGACACCTTAAATCCACTAAGTTTTCTAAGAATTAGTTTAAAGGAAGGTTAATAATTAGATCTCTTAGTTTTTAAGAACTTTAACAATGATGTGACAGATATAAACATAACAGCTATTTTCTCATCCAGTTTGTCCCAGGAAGCTGAAACCAACCCATACAGCAAGCATTTTTCTTCTAACGGAAAATGGTCGAAGAGACAAGTTTTACTGGACCATTCCAAATTGAAATTACAGCAGATTCTATACTTTCTTGTTTTGGTGGTCTAAATACTTAAAATGTTATGCAGTTGACCTTATTCTTATGCTAAGAAGTGGCCTAGCAGCAATACTGTATGGTTTCCCGATTGCCTACTGGGAACAGTAAGGTCAAAAGTCTTAGGATTTTGTTTCTTGTCTCCAAGTGTTTGTGTGAAGCCAGTTTAGAGTAAGGTATCATAAGGATGATAGCAACTGCTTTTAGTCACTGCAGATCATTGGAAAACCCTAAAATTCCATCACGTAGGTACACCTGATTTGTGATGCAGTGTTATTATTTCCCTGGAGTAAAAATGACTGGAATCAAACTGCAACAGGAGAAAAAGCTTTGGACTGAGGAAAATACAGTGAGCAAAAATGGTAGTTATTCTTATAGATGTAACAGTCTTATAATTTTTATGGTATAAGCATTGCCCTCTCAATTTTATATTTTGTTTCTTTCTTTTCTTCCTTTTTTTTTTTTTTCTTTTTTCTTTACAACCCCGTGTTTAGGAAGCTCGCTGTTTTAGGAAGTGTGCCAGATGCCATGACAGGGATGAAAAAAGCTATGAAATATGAGGCTGAGGTCCTCAAAACAAATAAAATCCATCAAATGAAGCAAAGTGACCTAATACAAGTGACCTTTCTTTTAAATGTAGACTTTATGAAAGCAATCCCCTTCTTTGGAAACTTCAGAGTGTGTTACCGAAATACAATACACATCAATGAACACGTCATATATTTCAGCCTGTGCACAATATAGCTTTGTGCTAGCTTAGTGGAATTTAAGGATGAAGTTTAGATTTCACCCATGATCTTTTTACATGGCAGGCTTCCATTTTGTTTTCTGTTGCAAATCCAGGCACTGATTTTACTGTTCAATACTTCATGTTCTAATATGAGTATTTGTTTCATTTTATCTTTGTACTTTAACAAAGGAGTAAGCTGAGATGCTAAGACTGTCAGTCCCTAAATTTTCATAAGGAGATCTATTTATTTCTTTATGGTCTACATCATGGAGGAATTTAGGTTGAGGTAGTGGCAAAAAATAGAACCACTTCACTGATTGGCATAAATTTTAGATTTTTATTTACTAAACAGCATGAGCATAGCAGGTGGATAAATTTCTATTTCAAGGTTTCTATACTGTGACACACTGATTTACTCTGTACAAAATACACTCACACCAGTCAAGGTCCCTGCCTCCTTGGTCCAGCTGTGATCAGCACCATAGACTCAGGAGTACAAGACGCTTTATTTGAAATGGTCAATATGTCTGATTCCTGGAAGGCTTACATAGGTAGTCGTTCCACCTTGGGTTCAGCCTTTCACATAGTGTTGGGTGCCCATGGATTTGTTCCCATGGAGGGGCTAATATTTTCACTATTTATTGTTTTCTGACTTAGATGGTTGGTAAAAGCTGACAATGGTCTCACTGGCCACATCA
Organism: Buteo buteo; assembly: GCF_964188355.1. Lineage (NCBI taxonomy): Eukaryota > Metazoa > Chordata > Aves > Accipitriformes > Accipitridae > Buteo > Buteo buteo. The sequence continues at coordinate 16,863,398 of NC_134188.1, forward strand.
CCCAAGCCAATTGCTTTGCTTTTCTCCATAACTAAATCCAGGTAGCTGTGTTCCCCCAGTTTGCTGTCATGGTTTGGTCTCCTGCACCAAATGTGTTATAAGTTAAAGTTATTTAGAGTTCACCTGTGCTTGTGTCTTTTCCAGCATACACTTAAAACAATTAGCAGGGCAGATGCATGCTGAGCATTTGGAAAAAATTCCCCCATAGCAATTATCTGTGCTTAGTTTTTTTTCTAGCACTGCTAGAGATAAAGGTATGGTTAGGCAGATGTGGTTAGTCTCACTCACCTGAGCAATACTTTCAGTCAGGCTTTACTTTATGGCATGGTAACATATAGAGGAAAACTTGGTTGAAGCTAGACTTTTCCCTCCACATCATCCAAGAGGGAACTCCACACCAGCTCATAGTTTATTAGATCAGAATATCTGAGTGTATTTGGATGTCTAACTTCAGACTTTTTAGTTTAAATGTCAAACTTAAGTTTCAGGCACTAAGAGCAAATCACAAGAAGTACATCCCAAATGAAAAACACAACTCCATTTCAATGAAGGGTGCTGACTTCTGACTAGCCAACCAGAAGCCTTCCATAACGAAATAATAACACCTTGAGATTTTAGTACAAAAAATTTAACAGGTGGTCAGTATTTTTGTGTTTTCACACATTTAACATCCATTTCTAGGGACTGTTCAAAAAAAAACCAAACAAGCAACCCTGCCAGTATGACATCACTGGCAGGGTATTCTTTCCTCATGGATGACAAATTTCTCCAGTGTAATATGCAGAACCATCTTTTGTTGTCATTCTTAGGAATACCTTTATCTTTGTTCTTTCCACAACAAAGCTCTTAATCATTTGCCAGTGTGAGGGAATTCTTTGTTTTAATTACACCCTGTTTTCCCTGTGCTGTTTTTAGCATTATATAGCTGACTACATTGCTTTCATATAAGTTGATTATTTCACTTTCTCACTGACACCAGGGAAAATCAGTAACAGAGAACACAAAAAGAACAGAGCATGTATTAGAAAGAGAAAACAGAGTCACTGAAAGAGACCTGAAATTTGTAGGTACTATGACTCCCTTAGGATCTTGTGACCATTGTATTAGTTGAACTATTGAAACTAAAAGACACAGCATATGTATCAGTATTATTAATGTTAATATTGAAACACATCTAAACATTTTTCAGGAAATGTAATAATGACCTAGTGCATTCTCAAAACCTGTAGGTATTCAAAGGTGATCTTATGTACATCATAGATTTCATATGTTCTAGAAACATGAGGATCCCTGTGTATGCAAATAGAGTAATTATAAGTAATATACAAGCATATGTGTGACAATCACATTTATTCTTGGAGTCATGGATTATGCTTGGGTTTATGACATTCAGAATTCATAAACAGAAGTTGTACTCAGCCTAATAATTCACTGATGAGAGCAGTAGGGTAGGAGATTACAGATTATTGAAAAAGTCAGAATTGAAAATCTTTGCTTATAGTTTCCTGAAAAACCATGGATGTCACACTGTGTGTAATCATATGCTAAATATTAAAATAGAACAGCTATTTAATAACAACTGTCCCATCACTTCCATTATTGTTTCTTTGAGTGCAGTTCTTAATATATTGTTTTTAATGAGTTAGGCTTGATGTAGGTGCTTTTGAAAATCTAGATGTTTCTATACTTCTTGGAAAGGTGAAGAGGCATATATAAAAGGTGAAGAACTTACTCTGGAGTCTCATTTAATATTTAGTATAACAGGCCTCTTGGGATGCTAGTAGGGATACAAGATTCCATCTTCTGTTTTTAGGCTCTGAAGATCTTCAGATGAATATCCATGGATAAACTGATGCCTTTCATTTTCTTTTTTTCATTTTTTTTTTTAAACAGAAATGTGATTAGACTTATTAGTATCCCCTTACTTTCTAAATAAATTTAGATTAACATCCGGTTCATCCACTAGGTCAATATCTTCTAATCAGTTTTTCCATAAAATGTTATTGTAATGTGAGCTTTCTGCAGTACCAGCATCATAAACATCAGCAGTATTGAGTCATTTCCTTGTTTACACATGTACAAAATATTGCATTGAGCTCTCTGAAGAGCTACTGATTACTGGTATTACATTTGATGATGATTTGCAATAAAGAAATGATTAGAGGGTGTTCATGTGAGCACCTTGCTAATATGTTATTCCCTCTTCAGTCCTATAAAAGTACCTCTGAAGTACTCCAGGATCAATCAAGTACTACAGAACAGGACTTCAAACCTGTTTGCAAATATACTCTTCAAAATATTGCCTTCTGTAAATAAACTGGGAGAAATATGCAGCTTGATTCTACCCTTGCAACAGGAACTTGCATGAGAGGGAACATAAGATAGGAACCGTGTACAAAAATACTTACTTTGTGGTATGTTCCAGATAATTCATTTAACTAATTGTCTTGGAAGATGGCTGGTTTCTTTTGATTTTCATGTTAAAACAAATGTATTTTATACAGGAGAATGTGTCAATACTCTACCTATTAAAAAAAAAGAATCTTCGTGTTTGGAAGGGACCCTGGTATTCTCTAGTCCAGCCAGCCTGCCAGCCTGAAACTGCTTCAGGTCAAGCTGTTTGCTCAGGACCATGTCCAGTGAGGTTTTGAATATCAGTAGAGATGGAGACTTCACAACATCTCTGGGCAACCTTTTCCAGTGTTTGACTACACTCACAATCAAAAAGTTTGTCTTATGTTTAAGCACAATTTTCAATGATAATATATTATACTACTATATATACCTATTATTATATGTATTTCTTGTATTGCTATTTTACTATACATATTATTATAACTATGCACCACTTAACCACTTTGGAAAACAGAAGTGATGAGATGTTATTCTGGCAGTTTCAGTGGTGAGATTTTCAGCCTGATGAAAGCATAAGATCTACACTGATACTATTGCATATTAGTTAAATAAGATAAAAGCTGTGAATGCTCTCTCTATATATACACAATTAGCCCTTAGTTGGAAACATCCAGAATGGCTTATTTCAATGCCCGAATCTGGATTCTCAGTGAATAGCATAAAGTCGACTCTTTTTTACAATGCATACCTTAAATGTATAAATCTAAAGATATAGCTCTATGTCCAGTGCAAAGAGTATTGATCACCATGGAATAATGAAAATCTGAGTTTTGTAGTAAAATCTCATAACAGAAACAAAAACACACATAAAAGTTGGTTTTCATTTCTTAATAGGGCTGATTGCCCAACAAATTCCCTCCCAAAAAACTGGACTGAGTCCTCCATCTCTTCAATAGTTGTAGGGACATATTCTATTCTTCTAAAATGTAGCTGAAGTTTAACTTTATGTTTCTATTAAGTAATATTTTACAGATGCTAAATTACAATTGTATGGTGAGAACATATATGTGACGTCCTTATAAACATCAAATGAATTCTTTATGATCAGTGCTATTATAATGAATACCAAACAATTCCATTATAATTAGTGCTATTACAATGAATACCAAAGGAATTCATGATAATTAGCTGCAGTAGGCTGAATAAGAAATGAGCTCAAAATGAGAGATTGGAGAAGTCTCTTGAAAAGAAGCTTTAAACTTCCTGTGATTTAGTACAATTTTATGGTTATTCAATAGTGAAAGGATGACAACATTGCAAATGCAGTCTTCAAAGCAATAAGGTCTGTTTCACCCAGGCAATCTCAAGAGGTGTGACTTTGCATTGGACAGATTTTTAGGGATTCTTCTGGGAGAGGACATAGACAGATGACAAGAGGGATTCTTCAGGTGTCTCTGTGGCCTCACTCTGTCCCACACTACACTCAAGTGGAAAGGGAACTAGTATGTGTATGTGTTAAAATCTTTATAGCTGCTTGGAGGAATAGGGAAACAAGGGACTATGTGTTAGAATGCACTGTTTAAAGCATGTTGCCTCTAGGTAGTGCAAATCATGAGTCATTTAATTAGACTTGCGTAAGAGGGTAACACCTAGCAGTCAGAGGTACTAAAGTTAGTGTGTTGTCAATCCTATATAATGCAGCACTACTCATGCAATTCCTTAAAAACTGAGCTAATGGCTGCCAGTCTGACCAAGTTAATGAAGCTTTCATTTGCATACAATTTTCAATTTTAATCCGATAGTTGTAGGAGGATCTGTCATGTAAAATGCAATGCCTTAGTTTTGGGGTTTTTTTAATGGTAACAGAAATGAATTTCTTTAAGCAAAACTCTCCCATGCTTTGGATAATAATGCATTTTTTTCTAAGGGATAAAGATGTGTACGATCACTGACAAGCTTATTAGTGTTTTATAAAGAAACTTAATAAGATTTCTAAAAGAATTCCCCTCCACAGTGTTCTATATTTCTATTTCAGTGATGATGCTTGCTGTTCCCCTTTGCTTCCATGGATTTCATTTTCCTAAAGAAAACTGAAAATACTTTCCATGTTGCCATTAGTTTAGCTGCAGCAGAGAAAATAATTATCTGATCGTTCTGTATAGTTATGGCTGCTATTCATTAGCTGCAGTTATTACTATTTTATCAAATTATTGACTTCCATGGTACCTGTGGCAAAAATGGCACATTCTTGTGGATCCTGGAGATAATTAAACTCACATACAAACTAGTGTACTATTACACTATTACTGTAGTGAACTATTGTTCAGCCAATGCTTGTTTGTTCCACATGTTCCTGTTAGGGTTCTTCAGAGTCTATGCAACTGCTATGCTTTGTTCATTTAACAGTAATGACAGTTTAAAAAGAAGCAAATTAGTGTGTCTTTCATTTTATAAAACAAGAAGAGATTTCAGAAACCAGAATGGAGAATGCAAAGACGAATGAATTCCAGTTGGATTGCTTTTTTTAAAGAAAACCCATGTATCTGCATTTATATTTGTATCTTCATTATCCCAGCTGGCTTTTCTGAGAATTGATGTACAAATAAAACTTAGAAAATGTACTCAGACTTTTCCTTCCTCACTGACACTTTTATTTGAAATCTTTCATTCTTAAAGGAATTCAGTTAAATAAAAAAAAAATCACAAAACATTTATAAGATGTAATTCCCAAGATTACACTAACCCTATAAATGCCCCCTTGATTAAGATCTTAATTGAGGTAGCATAATGCATCCCTCCTGGCAGTATAAAATGAGGAAAAACATCATGCGCAGAGTGAACTGAGCAGGCAAGACCTTTAGATTGACTTTTATCAAACAGAAGGCTTAATCGGCATTGTGACATGTCTTAACAATTCCCACGAGTTTCATCACGAGTCCAAAGGACTAATTTTGCCTCTGAAGGAAAATATGTCATCTCTGCCAAAAGAGAAAAACAAAAGACATTGAAGTATTGGTAGGACAAGAAATTGTCTTTGTGTAAAGGTCGGTTACCACAGCCCTTGTACTTTAGTGTGTGCCAGAGTAGGAGCAGAGCATAATCTAACTGGTAAAAAACCAAACCAAACCAAAAAACATAAAAGCCTTCAACCCAAAAACCAAAACAAGAGCTATGAGGCATTTGACTAACTTGAGGTGTAGTTACATAATTTTGGCAGGAAATAAAGGATCGATAACTGCTTTTGATAAAATTGGCAAGTCTGAAATTGTACCCTATGCTTTTATGGAGTTTTTAAGAAGATCTCAGGATTTTTGGAAGCTAGAATTAAAGCTAGATTTAAATACTGCTTGATGATTGCCTCTTTGTAAGGTAACTCGCAGGAAAATTTGAAGTCAATGCTGAAGGAAGCTGAAGTAACTTACACATTTTGGTGTAGATGTATTTTGCTGCACAGGGAGGAGAACATATTTTAACTTTTAACTAATGGGAGAGGAGTAGCTGTATGTGGGAGGTGAAATATTCTAAAATAAAAATGATTTGAAATGTTCTTGTATCTTGGGAAAGTTATGATTCTTAAATGTACATAATAACGAAATTGCTAAATGCCAGTAGCTCTGAAGCAAGGGAATGGCTTCAATAGTAGACCTGTGCCTTGTCTGTGCTGGTTAACTTCTGTATTTCTGTTGCACTTGCCAAATTTAAAAATATGCTACGTAGCTTTTTTGTTCCTACTGTTTTCCTTGATTAGTGAAAAGGGGCTTAGAGGTACATGATGGTTCCTTCCTCTTTCCTCAGTCAGTGGAATTTCTCTCTATATCCAGACAAGTATAAGTATCAAAACATGCGGGATCAGTATGGGCCTGCTATCCCAGGAAAGGATTGTTTAATCATTAGTTTATCCTACTTCATATACATCCAGTGAGTTAGTGATGGGTACGTTTGAATACTTTTAAAGGATGTTCAAGAAAAGAGAGGAATAATAATAAAAAGTAAGCCAACAAGGAGGTGTATCACAATCTGTGTTAATTTCTGTGGCTTTGGGCTGTAAGACAGAAAGTACACACCAATGAACATGGCTATTGTTGCAGAAGTCTCAGTATAGCAAAACACTCAAAATAAAAAGCAATACTGTATTTAAGTACAGTTTCAATTTAAAAAGAATGTTAATCCCCCTATCTGTTTGTGTACCATGACATACCCATGTCTCCTTGCTTTGCACTAGAGTTTCAGGGTCTTTGCTGTCCATGAAATAAATAAATTAGTTTGATTCTGGGCTCCAAATAAATTAACTAAGTGACCTCCCAACTACAGCACAGAAAGAAAAATAATTTGCTTCAGGTCTGTGCAAACTGAATGGAACTGATCTGGTTTAATACGGAAATATAGATGAGGTGCAGCTACCTACAGAATGCAGAATGCTTTGGAAGTTCAAGGTTTGGAGCAGAGATAGATGTAGGATAGACACAGCTGTCTGCCCAGTGAGACACAGCATTCAAAATAAGATAACCTGGTTTTCTACAATACGAGAGATTAAGCTTAACGTTTTATATATGGACTGCAAAGTAGGAGAGGGAAAACTTTTTGTTGTTGTTGTCTTGTGTGGACAGGACATATCCGTTATTTTCGTGGTATGTGTAATACTTGTAAGCACTCGTCAAGACAGATGCATTCTGCCCCTATAAACTTAAATGTGTTTTATTTATTTATTTTTCTCTGTAGGATAGGTACTGCTCATAGAGTCTTAGGATTAGCTGATATTCCCACATAATTCTTTGTTGTTCATGAAATGACAGCAATAGGCCCAAGTAAACTGAGAAGGAAAAACACCCTACCATGAATATCATAGGTCTCTTAGCAAAGGACTGAGGACACTGGTGACTCTTCATAACCCCAGTCCCTGTTCTTCTTGACGAAAGCTCTCCATTGACCTTAGGAGCTAGAAAGTATTAGAAGGAGGAATAGAACACAAGAGAAAAAGGGTAGTTACTAAGACAGTTTACATGTAACAGTTTTAACTGTATTATTAATTAAGCTTTTCTGTAATAATTAAATAATTTGGAATATGACCGTTAGTATCACTGTAATTTGACTAGTGATAACTAGTTGTTTCATTTTGATTAGATTGTAAAGACTTTTTCTAGATTAACAACAAATTCTTGTTTTCATAGAATCACAAAATCACAGAAAGGTAGAGGTTAGAAAGGACCTTTGGAGATCATTCAGCCCAGCCCCTGTGAACATGAGATTTCTTTCGGTTGTCTGAAGATGTCATTTAATTCTTCTTCCTGATCGTGTGAGCTGTAGCAGAAATCCACCATGCTGTTGCCATGTTACACTAATCTTAACCCATAAAATCTGTTTTGGCTCAACATCCATCCCTAGGCAGAGCTCTATAAATTCCATGCATGCAAACATCTAATTCCTCCTGTTTGTCCCCAGGCTCTGTGCATTAGCACACAGACACTTCAGAGATGTACTCAGTCATGCACATTTCCCAGAAAAAAAGTATAAGAGCCAGCACCATCATGCTGTCCTTTTGGCATTTCCATATTTGTGCATATATTTGAGATGGGTTTCCTTCTGCCTTATTTCATTGATTACAAGTTCTCTCCTGTCCACATTACCCAATATCCTTTTCTTTCCAACTAAACTCACCACTTCCTTATCTAATTGTGAATCACAATCTATCTCCCTCCTCCACTGGTCCTAGTGTAAAGCTGTCTTCACCAGTTTGGCCTCCCTGTTTGCAAAGAGGCTTTTGCCCCACCTGAATCTTGTTGCTACATAACAGTCCTCAGTCCTCAAAGAAGGTCCTATGGCTGTAAGACCAAATCCTCAGTTTTGACACTAGCTGCACCACCAGTGTTGACACTCAGGATCCATCTACTCCAACTCATGCCCTTTCCCCTCACCAGCACGACTGAGGAAGAACCGACCTGGGCCTCCAAGCCTTTGACCATTGCCCTGGGACCCATGCAACCACACTTGATATTCTGCAGGTCTCCCGTGACAGTGTCTTGGATAAATCTTCATATGTGAGTTCCTTTTCTCATATTACAAGATGTTGAATGTAAGCAACAAATAGTAGGATCTAGATTTAGTTGCTGATGTGTAGGCACATCAGTCTGCCACAGTCTGAGATTGTTTGGATGTTCTACCAGGTCTCTGCTACTGAAGAAGGACTTGTGTTTCCCATAGATTCTATCTGCTGCTCCTGTGAGATCTGTATGTTAAATCTGCCAGCCCACTGCAGATATTCAGACACCCTGGAGTGCCAAAAATGTCATTCCAGTCATGAATGTGTAGGACATTGATCAGTCCCCAGACCACTGAATAGGTTTCTTGTCTCCATTGATGGTAGGGACTAGATTCAGTTGCTTAAATACGGCATCTAGTGACATTCTGGATGCTTCACACTGCTTTATACTTTCATTTGCCAGCCAAAAAGGACACAGGTCCCATATGTTCTGGGTCATATATGTCAGTCCCATTTGGGCATTTCAGATACGAGCAGTCATCTCTGATGATACTCGGCAAATTAATAGATTCCTTAGATCTCCACTGCCCATACTGGGAATTAAGACTCTCAGCACATAAACACATTTTAATTTACATTTCCGAACTTAGGCCTGAATCCCATCCCTCTGGTGTGTGTGAGATGGATTTGGTGTTCACACCCACAGTGTGAGGAACTAGATATCTTTCATGTCAAAGTGGACACAATATGAATGCAATGATCTGTTTGAAGTAGCCTTTGCTTTGAACAGTGTAGATGTTGTCCAAGATACACTCACTGGCTTAGTAAGCAGTGCTCAAGTCCTAACACAAAGATAATACAGACATATATACTAAACTGAGTGGGAACTGTGCCAGAATTTCACCTCAGAGGGAAAGTACTAATCTTCTGAAAAGTATGTGCTTTTTTCAGATTGCAGCCAAAAGGATAGAACTGAGCTTGTAATGTGTGACAGAGTTTTAGAAAGTTACACCTGTCAGAACTGTATGTAATAAATGGATTAGTTTGCTAATATCACAAGGGCAATTTAAGTAGAGTAGAAGACTGCTTTTTTTTTTTTTTTTTCCATCTAGTACTAAGCAAATGTCTATATCTCTGAGTACTGGGTCTGGCTGGGATGAAGTTGATTTACTGCATAGCAGTCCAAATGGTGCTGTGCTTTGGATTTGTGACTAAAACAGTGTAGAGAACTTACCAGTATTTTGGCTATTGCTGAATAGTGCTTGCACAGCATCAAGGCTTTTTTTTTTTTTCTCACTCTGCCCTGGCTCCCCTTTCCCCCTGATGTGTAGGTTGGGGCTGGAAAAAAATTGCAAGGAGTCACGGCCAGGACAGCTGATCTGAACTGACCAAAGAGATATCCCATACCATATGACATGGAGGTCAACAGTAAAAGCTCCGGGAAAGGAAGAGATATGGGGGACATTTATGGTTATAGCATTTGCCTTCCCAAGCAACTGTCATATTGCCGAGGCCATGCTTGTCAGGAAATGGCTAGACATTTACCTGCTGATGGGAAGTAGTAAATTAATTTCTTATTTTGCTTTGCTTGTGCAAACAGCTTTTGCTTCACCTATTAAACTGTCTTTTTCTTGATCCATGAGTTTTCTTGCCTTCGTTCCATTTTCTCCCTCTCCTTCAGGAGAGGGGAGCAAGCAAGTGGCTGTATGGGTGCTTGGCTGCTGGCTGGGGTCAACCCACTGCTGCCTGAGACTCCTTACCATAATACTGTCCTTAGTTTGACTTCTGTCATGAACAGCAATTTTATATTATTTTAGTCTGTTCTCGACAGAAAGAAAGTGATTTTACAGAAAAAGTATACACTAACATGACTTTAGCTGAGCAGCTGGCAAGAAATATTTAATACTGTTCTGTATTTTTTTTAGTTTAATTACGATTTCACAGCCAGCTTTTATTGCACCAGTCTTAAACTCAGCAAAGTAACTGTCACCTCGGTAAGAGCAAACATACAGTTCTTCCTAGCAGCTATTTCTCTCCATGCAAGCATTTCCCTCATGACATCTCTTGGAACTGTGAAACTTGCTCACATGGTCTGTCTTTGCACCTCTGTAGTCATAACACTAGCAATGACACTTTCAGAAATCAGTAACTGAATTAGTTTGGGAAGTGTGGGATCAGCTGCAGAAGCATGTAAGGAAAATAGTCCAATTCTCCTTTCATTGCCTTCAGTCCCTCATCTTCTCAGGATGGATTCCAAATGTGAACACTGAGAGTTGCTGAATTCCTGCCAGCTGGAGCACAGCAGAAGACAATATTTGCAAAGTGTTAAAGGAAACCAGTGAAAGGCACTCCAGATATCAGCAGGAGTGGGGATGGGGGGATGGGGAGAGAAAAACTAAAAATAAAAAATTGTCACTTCAGGCACGGATATGGCACTGCAAAGTCTTTCTCTGAGCTGAGCTAAATACACTTTTAAAGATGACGTGTAGCTGTGAAAACAATTCATAGGTCACAAAGTCTTTCTTGTTGGAATGAGTTTTGAAATGAGCCTAGTTCAATTCATTAGCCTCATGTCACATTTAAGCTGTCACAAATCCTTCCATTAGGTAGGAAATTAGTTTACCCACTGGTGAACCAGAGATGAAACACAGGAAATGTATAACTAGAAGTTGGACTCTGCAGAAAAACTGACAGGATTGCTTGATAAAGTAGATGAACTTCTTGGGGGGTTTGTAAATCCTTCATTCAATCCGTGCCCATAAGCAGGAGCAGGTGCACTGTTCTGACATGAAACAAAATTTCAAAGGTTTAGTGCTTGAATGGGAGATCAGGCCTCAGTACATTTCAAGCCCAATGAAGCTCCATCACTAATCATCTCCCCTCTAGAATACTTTGACATTGGCAATGACTGGGAAAAAAGATATTCCCCAAAGTCTGATTAGCATAACAGGCAATTGATGTAGTAGAGGACCGCCCAGAAAATAATTAGTAAGTTACCATGATGGAATTTTGAAACATAAATCAGTATATAGTAGAAAGGTAAAAAAATAATTGTTATTTAAATCTTGACTTTGCATCATAATTACCACACAGTGATAGATACTAAAAGCATGAACATGTTGAAGATACTGGTTTTCAATGACAATTACAATTTCAATTAAAAGCTGTTCAATTTCTAGAGCTAGTAACACAGTTAAGGGCCTTAAATATAAACCAGTTGTGGTGAGCAGAAAGCTGACATACATCTGCTGATCTGTGGTAACTTATTATGTAGATGGAACTAAGCCCAAAGCAAATACAATGTAATTCAAGTTAACATAGCCACTAATGGAAAAGGAATACTCTAAATTTAGTTATCTTGTATTTGCCATGAGCCAGGAGCACAAACATGGATATTTATTGCAGATTAGTTAATGTGTGCTCTTACTTAGGATAACTTGTTTATGTTCTCCAACCATAAGTTGCATTTGTGGCAGAGTATTCAAACCTTATTTATAGTCAAGGTACTTCCTTTTTTCTTTATTTTTTTTCTGTATAAAGTAATATAAAACCAAATCAAAGCGGTATGATGTTAATCATACGTATTAAAAATATTTCAAGTTTCAAGATAACCTCAGTATTATCAGAAATGGCTACTTTTTCTTGTGTCCCCACACAAGAAAGACATGGACCTGTTAAAGTGGGTCCAGAGGTGGGCCATGAAAATGGAACTTGTGGATGTCCCATCATCGGAAGTGTTCAAGGTGAGGTTGGACAGGACTTTGAGCAACCTGTTCCAGTGAAAGATGTCCATGGTGGGGGGTGGACTATATGATCTTTAAAGGTGAATGATTCTATGAATCTACCATTGTATGGTTCTATCATTCTATGAAATAGTCACAAAAAGCTACTTTTTGCTTTCTTACAAAGTTTTGGGAAACTTAAAATATTTTAAGAAACACAACTTGCACTGATAAATCTTACCAGTCTACAAGGCTATTTTCAAGATTGGCAGCTCTCTGAAAAAGTCAAAGCGGAATGAAGGGATGTAAAATTTTAAAAACAAATTAGATGGGTTTTTTGGTGTTTGGTGGTGGATTAACAGATGGCTGGTGAAAGAATGCAGATACTTAGTAAGAGTGAATGTGTTTGTATTTCAGGAAAGAGAAGTTAGAGAAAGTTAGAAAGTGGGAGAACGGTAGTGCTATAATAAAAATAACACCTACAACAGATGTTCTGGAATTGAATTGTCCAGGATTTTATTTTTTTTCTAAACATTATTTTTATTATTTTTTTATGTGAGATATTGAAACAGAGCAAGAGACATGCATTGGAAATGTAGAAAAGGAAAACAATATGTGAAATAAAAGATATAAAAGGATAACAAGTATGTTTTTTTCAGCTGTCTTGAAATAATAATTTTCTCTTTTTCATTTAGACATATATAAAGGAAATTTTGAGATGGATGAATGAGTTTGTATAAAGCCAGAGTGACTCTTTGTATAGATACAAAATGAAACCAAATCACAGACAATCAGGTATATTAGAATATGATTTCTTGTTGCATGGCTCTTTTTGAAATAAGCTAGGTGAAAACCTTTTCAGTTCTTCCAAAGTTTGCCTACATACTTTAGTAAAGTATATTATATCTCCCTACAAAAATGTCTTCACTTGTAACTTTAAAGATAACTGTAACCACACTTTATTGCTTGTATTTAGGAAACTCAAAGTGCCAAGAGAAAAATGCTTCAGTACTGCAAGAACAAGTACCAAAAGAAAAATCCTGAAATAACATGAGAGTGAGTACACTATAAAAAACTGTGTTAAACAGGAAGAAAACTTATTCTATGATGCAGATGCATAGAAAATATTTGCATATAAAAGCCTGCTTTTGCAGAATTAGTGCATGTTAAAAGAAGAGACATTCAACTGAACATTCCTTTACAACATAATCTTTGGAGACAAAATAGTCCCCAGTAGGCAGAATGATAGGTTTTATCCCCTGAGGTTCAGAAGTTTTATTTAACTGTGACATTATCTGCTGAATTATCATGGTTGAGAGAGAAATCTTCTAGGAAGTAATACTGCTTACTCTTTTTTTTTTTAAATTACTTATATTTATCCAATGATATAATACATAATAAACACAGATGACTAATCCCTGTTTAACAGTGTAGTTTACTTATAAGTCCAATACTTGAAAAACAGGGTGGAGTATAAGACAAGCAAACATAATGTTCTAGTCTGTAAGGGATCCCCATTTCTGGGAATCAAGTATGATAATGTACAGGCTATTGGATAATGTCTGGAGAACATGAGAGACTGATATTTTTTCTAGAATGAGAAAACGAAATGACAACATGTTCATTGTCAAAGTTTATCTTTAAAGTTGGGAAAATGCAACAAAGGACAGATTTTGAGGCTAGTCTGTTCTCCAATATACTGTACAGTATCAGACGCCTCTGAGTTAAATCCTGTCATAAGTTCAAAACCTATGGTTAATTTACCTTAAAAAAAATATCCTTTCCTGATTTAAAAACATAGAGAATCACCACAACTCTGGATAAGGTATTTAAATAGTGAATTATCTTAACTTTTGAAAGAAATGGGCATCTTATTTCACTTTGAAGTTCACTGCAATTTCTTGCCATTTGACTGTAATGTATCATTAGGTTCTAAATTTAAGACCTTTTTATTAGCAAGTGTCTGTTTCTTTCTCTATTAGCAAGTGTGGGCACTCATAGACCATAAAATTCATAACCATTTCTTTGATAATATAATAGACTGAACTACCTGTGTATTTCATTGGAATGCATATCTTGTAATCCTTCATGTATTTTGGTTCTACTCTAAGCCTTCTTCAATTTTTCAGTAACCTTTCAAAACAGATGCCAGAACTGGCTACAGATTTCAGGAGTGTCACAGTAGGACCAAATAAAGAAAAAATATAATGTCTAAAGATGCTCAATGTTTACCTCTTTGCAGAGCCAAATGACATATTAGTCCTGTAGTTCAAAATATCCACTTGAAATAACATGTCTAATTTTTTACTAACTGTGATACTTCAGAACCCTCCCCATACCTCCTCCATTCCCTAGACATCTGTTCCTCAAAATCTTATAGTTTTGGCCTCCAACCTTAGTTGTGCATATCTATATTTGTCTGTAACAAAACATGCATCTTCTTGTTTACAAGCTAACTACCACCTTATGGACTGATTCAAATCTGACTTTTCTGTTACTTACTTTTCCTCCAATCTTCCTGCCATCTGAAAACTTCATCAGTGCCTATTTAATATTGTCTTTTTGAGTCATTGATAAAAATATTAATCCAGAAGAAATCAAGAAAGTGTTCTCTTCAGGACTGTACTACACATTACTTATCATTGATTACATTTTTCATGTCAGAAAGTATCCCCTTTTTAGTGAATAATTTTATTCAGCTTGTCTTCATAGAAACAAAAATTTCAGTGTAACAAAGAATTTCCTAAAATTTATAGATACTAAACTAACACACATAAAAACACATTTAAAACCCCTTGCATTTCATGACAAGCAGGCTAATTGGTGGCAACCCTAAACCACATCAATTTCAGTTATTAATTGCACCCAGTTTGGTGTATGACACACAGTTCCATAGTAGAATTATTGCAGGTTCAGGTCTAAAAATGTTGGGTTTTGTCATTTGTTCTCATTATTTTTATACTGTTTCTATTGCAGATTTGTGCAACACTTACATATGTTGCAAGTAAACAAAGAAACACAAGGACCATGAAGCATATAGATTAAATGAATTGTGTCCACGAATTCTGAAAGAAATACCGATAGGAAATATCAACAGTACTGTCAGATATATGTAATATCCTCAGCCTACCCTATTTCTCAGTAGTGTAAAGTAGTGGGAATCACAGATTACTGATATTTTAGTTATAGAAATTGATCATGAGGCTAAAGTATCCTGGAACAGCAATATTTAGGCAAGCTTCATTTCAGGGAGCCACACTTAAAATGTTTCTGCACAGAGGAATTGTATATATGTTGTTTAATAATTTAATTAAGTAATAAAGCAAGAGATTAATGTGATCCATTAATTTTTTTTTTTTTTTTTTTTTTTTTGCATTTGATGAAATCCTTTCTCAAAGATTAGGGACATAAACTGGCATAGGACAATAACAAAAGTTCTGTCATAATTTAAAATTATTAATGAAAGCTGGGGGAGAAGAGCAGGAAAGGAAGGAAGGAAGGAAGGAAGGAAGGAAGGAAGGAAGGAAGGAAGGAAGGAAGGAAGGAAGGAAGGAAGGAAGGAAGTCTTTTAATAGGAATTATTTCAAATTCTCCTGGCAAATGTACAACTTTAGTTTTCAGTAACCTGGGCTCTAGGAATTTCTGAATTTCTGAAGACGTTATTTCACAGCCCTTGATGTATTTTATTCCATGAATTTGTCCTGGCTGCCTTTGAAAATGCACAGTTTTTTAGCATGTAAGTCTCCTTTAACAGGAAATACCATCTCAGTTATTCTTTGAAAGGTTCTCCTCCATTTTGAACCTGTGTAATAGTTTTACGTTATGCATCCCATTTCCTATAGCAGAAAAGAAATTAGATGATTGTTCCTCCTTCATCTCTTCCATGTCACTCACAATTTTATAGACTACTATAATGTTATTTTTCTTTTGTTTGTTTTGGGTCTTAGTCTATTAAAACCCTTATTATATGAAATGTGTTCTCTATCTTTGATTGTCTCTGTTGCTATTCTTTGAAGCTTTTAAAGTATTAATAGATCTTTTTTTTGCACTGAAGGGGCATGGTTTCCATGCAGTTATCAGAACTGAGTGCACCAGGTATTTCTGTAATGTCAGAATGACACTCTCATCCTAGTTTCCTAATTCTTTCCTAATATTCTGAATATTTGTTTTGCCTTTTTGACTGCTGAGGTGGTGTTTGCATTGAACTCTTTCTCATAACCACAATGTTTCCTGCATAAGTGGAAACTGTCATTTGAAATTTTCAGACTATGTATGTGAAAAAAGGATCCTACATGCACTATTTTAAATGTATATACTTTTTCTTTCATTGTCATAGCTTGCTTAAGAATCACAATGTCTCACAACGTTCTTACAAAGTTTTGCAACACTTTGCAACTGGCTCTTCTCTTTCCCATCCAGCAAACTTTCTCATGGTACTATTCACTCTGTTTCCAACTGCTGACATTGATCTGAAAGAGAATAGACATCACGTAGTGCAGTTCTTCAGTGTGATTGCCTCTCCTTTGACCTTTTCTTTTTCCTGTGGAAACAAACAAACAAGCAAGCAAATATATATATTTTTAATTACTTATTTCAGGTCAAAATGGAATAAAATGGAAATAAAGACACTTACAAATTCATCTGCAACTCCTACCTGTACCCATATGTACATACTCCCTATAATCCCACTTACTTCTGCATGCTAGGGTCTTTCTCCAAACATATTCTTCTGAAAATGTGATGTTTCATTAAAATATGGATGTGATTCAGCTCAGGAATACTTTCTACAGTAAGCCAAATTTGTCCTTTGGCTATCAGCTCCCACAAGTTTCTTTTCAGTAATCCATGCTTAGACTTCACCAGTAATAGCTACATTTTGCTTAAAGCAAAATCAATGTCAACTGCCTTAAACCTCTTAATTTTTTTCACATTTTTAAGAAACCATCAGAAAAAGCTTTATTGTTTCATATATGCTCACTAGCCCACTTAGTCTGAAAGCTGTGAAATTACTTGATTGTCTCTGTTCAGTATTCCTGTTTAAAACAAACCAAAAGTTTAATTAGAAAGAGAAAAGTGATCTCTTACACTTACATGTTAGGAGTTGAGACTCATAGGTAGATCAGTTCCATTGAGATAAGTGTAAAATAGCTTCTTCAAAGGGTGGATCTGGGCTTCAGCCTCTCTTATGAGATTACTGATGAAAGATAAGCAATTCCAGTACTCTGAAGTTAAGAAAGGACTATATTTCTCCTGTGAGATTATAAAAAATAACAAAATCTTTGAATCTAAAAAAGGGCAAAAGTAGTACTTCCAAAACAAATTATTTTACTCAATGGCTGATAAAACTTGGGTTTGAATTTCTCCTTTACTTGTACATACTGGAACTTATTTCTCCAAAAAGAGAAACCTAACTATCATGATAGTCACAGCTCATGAGAGTCTTCAGTCTCTCTTCAACACGGATGAAATGCCATTTTGCATTTAATAGTGTAATATTCTTCTGAGCTGGTGATGGAAGGCAGATTTGCCCTCTGATTCCTCCAAATGGAAGGCCTTTAGTAATGGCTTCTCCCAGTCTCTCAGAAGTAAGTATTCTGTAACTTTTTATGTGAAATAGATCGACTGCTTCAGGAGGGATCAAGAGGTATCTCATTAGACCCCACTACAATGCTATATAGAGCGGCAATTTAAGTTTAGTTGTTAGAAATAAGTTCGAATAGTCTCAGGCAGATGATGATTGAGGCTTTTCTCCCCACATACTTTGCAAATGAACTCATCATAAACCCTTCTTGTTCTGTATAGGCTGAAGTAGTCTGAACGCACACTGACTGCATCAGGCACAGATAGAAAAGAAAATAAAGCGTGTCCCACTCAGTGCTAAATCACATTCTTAGATAAATGAAAACCTTAGTTAAAAAAAAAAAAAAAAGAAAGAAAGGTCTTATTTCAAGGAATTAGGCTTTTTCTGATTACTCAAAATATAGAAATTCCAGACAAATTCATTTCAGTCTGTAATTCATTAAACATTTTCTCACTAGTTTGACAACTATCTGTGGGCAGACACTGAGAACAAACCCGTGACTTATTTGATGTAAGTTGTTTATATGAAAATCTGTAAATTTGTGAAAAGCCCATGACCTAATGGCCATAGTGATTGTGATTAATCAAGCTGTGGTTGATCAGCTAAGAGGTATGTCATATTTCTAAATAGTTTATGGACTAAATGCAGTATATCTCCTATTGAAGTATCTTGGAATGTTTACACATTGCTGTGTACATAAGCTCCTAGTCACATTGTTAGGGTTAAAGACTGTTCTTCATGTTAAGTAACTTGTAATTCTACCTGCAAGAGTCTGAAGCTACATATGATGTGAACATTCGCTACCATATTTATTCAAGGAATGACATTGG
Organism: Buteo buteo; assembly: GCF_964188355.1. Classification (NCBI taxonomy): domain Eukaryota; kingdom Metazoa; phylum Chordata; class Aves; order Accipitriformes; family Accipitridae; genus Buteo; species Buteo buteo. The sequence goes on from NC_134188.1 coordinate 16,881,863, forward strand.
CTCGAGAGGATCAAATTCTCCTTAAGCTTCCCATTGTACAATGGACCCCAACAAATTGCATTAAAAAGATAGCTCAGTGCCTCTGCCATGCATGGACTATGATATTGAATTTCTTTGTCTTCTACTGCTGAAAACAATGCAAAAGTACAAAGAGTTTTATAGTCCTAGTATCCCAATTTATATAATACAATTAATTTACTGAAACCTGCTATCTGCTGCCAGGTCTTAACTGAAAAATAAAGTGAGACAACTGAGCTTTGTGAGGCAATTAGCAGGTTTTCAGAATAGCAATGTGAGAATTAGTTGCTACTTTTCACATTCAGCTTGTTTTTGCTATTTCTGGCTGCCTGAGAGATTTGTGAATGGAAAAACAAGTGGGTTGAACTGCTTTTGTACTTCTCAGGACTGTGGAAATCAAAACAAAGAAAACCCAAATTACCTCATGTCCCTTTAGGATGAATTAATAGCAATGACAAGGACATTTCTGTACCAGTTTAAAAGTAGTGTAAATGAGAGGTGAATTGGGTTTATAAGTGAAATTCTATCCTAAGTGACTCAAAGCAGAAGGGGAGGGTGTTTATTAACTCAGTGGTGCTGGAATTTCTCCTTCAGACTGTAAAACCTTTCAAGAGTACCAGGTCATAGTAACATTAAGGTATAGAAATGTAATTTCTCTTGTTATAAAGTTTTACTAGCTCTTGTTTACAATAACTTAAGTTTGTGTCTTTGAATCACAGATATCTTAACTTGTCATTTTACAAAAAATTGTGAATTCCCAACGTTTCCATTTGGGTGTTCCAAGAGATCACAGCATCTCGCAAAATGGTCCATGTTTCTAAACATGTACAGAAGAAATGCAACAGAAGAAATGCAACAAAAGAAATGCAAGATCACTTAAAAAAGAAAAGCCTAGGGAGATTTTCAACAGAATAACGGGGAAAATATAGCATCAGGGAACATAATACAGAATGATGATATTGTTTAGAATTCACTACATGCGATACAATTCGCAACATTTGATGATATGCACTGCAGAGGGGGACATGCTTTCTAAAATCTTCTAAAAAACTTCCTTGGATTCCGTGCCCCCCCCCCCCCCCCTTGAGGTTTTCAAGGGTTTTTTCGTGTTTATTGTTAGCCCACAATGATGAGACTTTGATTCCATTTTGTGCTATAGGCCATTGTTGCGACATGTGCAGGTAAAGATTTAGTAATAATAGTAATAATTGAATGTCAAGAGTATGTAGCAACATAATTTCTGCTACCCTTCCATTAACATTTGTTCTTCAGGCTTCTTTAGAGAGGAATTTTTACTTGATGGGTACAGAAAAGGAAGTAATCACAGATCAATAGGTTGCTTTCCAATGCTTAGGAAGTTTTGTGTCTGTATGAGGTGGTATTGCTTTATATCATCCCCTTCCAACTGATGCCACTGCCTGACATCAGAAATTTACAATATGGGGATTATCCACAGAGGGACTATCACTGAAAGGAATATCATGGGAGAAGAACTTCTCTGTTGGCTGGAAAAGCAATGTTTTATCTATTCTTTCTGTTCTTATTTTATTTTACTACTAGAAATCCCAGTAAAATAGCAGGGGGTCATTCACAGCTGAGTTAATTAACATGCTGCCAGTGCTGATGAACAAAGTCTGATAGAAAGCACACACAATCCTGGAAGAGGCGCTGCAGGAGTCCGGCTTAGCTCATGGCAATTCAATATAAAAACAACAAAAAAAAGGAATTTAAATGGAGGATTTAGTAGAAAATAAAATATCTCAATTAATAATAATTAATAATTCAAATAATAGTCAATAAATTATTGGAGCATTTGCATATTTGAGATTTATAACCTCTAACTAAATTTCTTGTGACTTCTTCCGCATACTATAAACTGTAGACAAAAACTATCTGGAAGTTGAAACACATGTGAACACAACCAGTCAAATTATATTTCTACTTGGAAAAGTAGTTTTGTTAGAGTTTCACAGGGTGAAGATTTGATATATTCTGCATAAAATATGTGCCCATCTGAAAGTATTAATTTTTTTTAAAAATAGAGGTTGTTCATTTTTCTCCCAATATAGTCCTTGACTTAGCAATCAAATTATATCTTTCTTTTTTTTTTTGTTTTCATCATCCCCCAATATGTAGGTTCTGCGGGCAAAACATAGTCTTCTGGGAGCAACCAGACAACTTTATTGCCTGCTGTTTACACACTGCATGAGACTAGAAACACAGCTCTGCCAAGGGAGTGTACTCCAGCTCACTAATCCTAGAAATGCTGACTCTGAGTGCTGCTCTGAAAAAGATGGCAATAAAAGATTCATTTTTCTCGTTCAAGGACACTCAGCACAGAAGGGACCAACACTCCCTTTTGAAGGGACCATCTGTCCCTGTGCTCTGCTTGTACAGGCTGCAGAATTTTTTCCAGAAACTTGATTAAAATATGTTTCTCAGAGAACTATCCACTCTGTTTTTAAAGACTCCAAACAATAGCAAGTCCATGGCTTCTTCTGGCAGGTTGTTCAAATGGTTAATTAGCTTCACTAATGCATCTTACTGCATCTTATTTCAAGGCTGAATAAGTCTAACAAGTTCCCAGGCACCAAACCTTCTTAGGCCTTCATCTGCAAGAATAAGACACTCTCTTCTATCAAATACCATTTCTGTGGTTAAGGATCTACGCAGAATGATCAAGTAACTTCATTTTCTCTTCAATAAACTCATAGACTGTATTCCATAAGCATCCCACTTCAAGGATTGCTTTCTAGTACATCTGGGTCATTTTTGGAGGCCTCTGAATTCTCTTCATTAAATTCATATCTTCCATGAAGTGCAGACCTCAAACAGGATGAAGAATTCTTCAAATTCTTATGAATGCTGTGTACAGAGGTTATCTGTTTCCCTTCTTGATACTCTTTTATGCATTCAGTGACAACATTCACTGAACATTATACTGAGCTTCCCCATTGACGCTGTTCTCTCTGATAGTAGTTAAGTTTTTACTCAAGTTGCTGCTTTCCAGCAAGAAATTCATTTTGCTGCTGAAGTCTGCACCGCTTCCCATGTGTAACAACTTGTGCTGCCAATGCTGCACTGAAACACATTTTTGCTGAATTATGACCTTGTACCTGGGAGATTTGGAACATTGTGTAACACCACCCTCATCTCCTCATTGTTTAGTGCTTCCATCGATCTATACACCGTACTAGCAAAGATCTTACATGATCATCTAAATACACACAATATGATTATTGATTAAAACACTGAGTAGTATCAGATCCTGAAGAATTCTCAGTGCTCCCAGCTATCATAAACCCTAGCACTGATTTCTTCCTCCTTAAACTCCATTTGCTACCTTTGAATACATCAGGTTTTACCCAACTAAAGCATTTGATCAATTGATCATATACATTGCATGCTTTCTCAGAATGCTATTGTATAATGCTGTGCCAGAAACTATGAAATATTTGAAGAGTGTAACTATATTTATCAAGTTGCTTTATCACCTGATCAAAGACTATCACAGCATTTTTGTGCTCTTGTTATATTTTCTAACAAAAAATGGCGATTGTATTTTTGTATTAATTTCTGTTGGCACGTTGAACATGTTCTGAATATATATATTTAATGAAGAAAGTAAAGCAGTGAAATTTCCAATATGATGTTAAGGGTTCTGGCTTAAATAAGGTTTTTAGGGTCCAGATCCTGCTATACAGGATATAATAAGAACATGAGAATGATGAAATTATTCTCCCCTTTTAAGGATGAAACAGACCTTTAAAGATAAAAAAGTCAGAAAGGATCAGTGAGCTAATTATCCCAGCAAACAGCACCATCTTTGATGAGACATACTATTCTCTTTCTGTAACAATTGTATTGATAGTGTAAGAATAGCACTCTATAAGCTGTATATTCTAAAAAAAAATATCATTTGTTTCAACTTCTGTAAATGATGCTGAGTATTTTCATTGTCTTTTGCTATGTAGTTTGCATTTTCTCATTCACATGACATTGACTCACCAGACCTTCCATTTTTATCCTCGTCTATTGTACTGGTTTTGTCTGGGATAGAGTTCATTTTCTTCATAGTAGCTAGTATGGGGCTATGTTTTGGATTTGTGCTGAAAACAGTGTTGAAAGCAGAGGGATGTTTTCGTTCCTGCTGAGCAGTGCTTACACAGAGCCAAGGGCTTTTCTGCTTCTCACCCCACCCCACCAGCGAGCAGGCTGGGGGGCACAAGGAGTTGGGAGGGGACACAGCCAGGACAGCTGACCCCAACTGACCCAAGGGGTATTCCACACCATAGGACATCACGCTCAGCATAAAAAGCTGTGGGAAGAAGAAGTAAGGGGGGGGATGTTTGGAGTGATGGCATTTGTCTTCCCAAGTAACAGTTACGCGTGCTGGAGCCCTGCTTACCTGGAGGTGGCTGAACACCTGCCTGCCCATGGAAAGTGCTGAATGAATTCCCTGGTTTGCTTCGCTTGCATGCATGGCTTTTGCTTTACCTATTAAACTGTCTTTATCTCAGCCCATGAGTTTTCTTACTTTTACCCTTCTGATTCTCTCCCCCACTCCACCATGGGGGAATGAGCGAGCAGCTGGGTTGTGCTTAGCTGCCCACCGGGTTTAAACGGTGACACTCATGACAGTGGACTGCTAAAGCAGCTGTGGCTTTCTGGCTAAAATAATGTACTTCAAATCATTTTTTAGAAGGTTTTTTGTTTTCTTGACATTATTTTACCTCTTTTAAAGTTCCAGTTGCTATTGCTGTGTTCTTGAGTGGCATATATAGCTTCTCTTCTGGTGTCTGGAAGTACTGACAAGATGATGAATATGAGCAGCTGAAAATTTCTTCTATGTATTTTGTTCTCAAGTCCTTTGTGGTCCTTGCTTTGAAAATTGAATATAACTGAGTTGACTGAGGGTTTTTCATTCTATGCTACCATCAGGTTGAAGATCTCTTTCTTGTGCAGTTGTCATTTTTATGCTGTAAAGTTTGGACAACAAGTTAAGTATGCTTATCTTCATCCCCTTCTTGCTGTACACATCAAAACTGTAGCAGTGTAAATTAAATGAAGGCATTTTGGAACTGTATATAGTATATTTCTAAAAAAACCTGTCATCCAAAGCAGCTCTGTGAGTTTAGGCATGCTGATAGAACTTCATACATGCAAGCACTACTGCAAACACTTGTTTTCTGTATAGGCATATTCATTCTCATGGCAGCAATGACCATGATTTAAGTTATTTCTTGTTTTCCTTTCTGAGGAAGATGCACAAGCCTTCTCACTCCCATTATTTTGTATGAATCTTTCTTCATTTATAAGCAACTATTTGAAGGTGAGAGGTGATGAAGATAACATGTTAAAGAAACTAAGGTAATTTCTGTCTTTCTCCAAGTCTTTTCACACATGGGAAGTGCACCAGCAGAGATGAACGGAGATTTCATAAGGCTTTTTATTCTCTAAAATACATGGATCTACGCATGGTATATAGTGCTTTACATTGTAAGAGTCAGACTGTAGCTTTTGGGTGACCTGCCAGCACACCCTTTCTGATCCTGCATCAGTCATCTTTTCACAGACTTTCATCTTTATCTCCTGGCTCTGTTTAAGCAGAGAGATGAGTTGTGTTCATGATATCCCACAGCATCGACAATGCTGTGTCTGCATCCATATCCCAGAGTGATACTGAAACCTGCAAACTCTGTTAGTATGCTTTGCCACTGATTTTTCTGCTGCAGGTTTGTTTCCTACTAGTATTTTCAAACTATATCTACCTGTTGGCATGGCAGATGTGGTGAGGTACTTTCTTTGCCTTTTCTGATAGCATGTGCCAATATACAATTTCTCTTTTATGAAGTCATTTAATTTTTCTTTATTTGACAATTTGTTACTCAGTAATGTTTTTTGTTGGGTTTTTTTTTTCTTTACACAGCATCAGGAGAATTGGTAGTATGAACTCGAGGAGATTTTCATACATTTCACCTGCAATCAACCTGATTAATCAATCAGTGAGTTCAATGAATTAACCAGCAATGACATTAATTCTCATTCTCTTTCTTACTATTATTTTTTCTATTGATGTGGCAGGGATGCTATGTGAGACTAATGATTTCCGCACATGAGAGGAACTGTGTGCTCTCATGACTTTGGAAGTTAAACTGGGAGATTGCTGGATCTCACAGGTTAGATAATTTGAAGAACACTGACCATGTGGCTTCTTACAGCTGATCGTTCTGTAATATTGTCCCTGCAACACAAACGCAAAAGTAAAAATTATTTTTAAAACTCAAAAAAACTCTGGAAAAATAGAAATGGTGGTATGATTAAATAGTCACATTTATGGAAAAGGGACCAGAAATACAGAATGGTTTGAGCACTTAATAACTGAGAACAAGACTATACTTTTAATAATTCTGTTGTGAGAAATATAATAAGGCCAAAAGTATAGCTAAGCATCTGGTAAAACACCGTTGAAGATAATTTTTGTTTGACTTGATAGAAAACATGCATCCAGGCAGAAGTATTACTATTCTGGGAGCATTTTATAAGAGCATTATTGCAGGATACCAAACAATTTAATAATAAATGAAAAATAAAAATGCTTTGGCCACAAAATAGTAATATAAAAACTCCATAGCAAAACTGAGCTGGGTACACAAGAAATCAAGGCTGGTTTGCTTAAAGTAATTGCCAAAGTTGCAACAGGTTTGTGAAACAAGGGCAGCGATCCTACTCTCCCCACCCTGCTCTGCATCCTTGCTACTCCCAGTTCCTGGAGCTGTGATGACTGAGCTGGTTTTTACATGTTTCCTCTTCTCCTTTCCCACCATGTTCCTTCCTCTCTTTCTCCCAGTCATCAGGTAGCCTTTATTTCGGTATTCTCTGCTCTTCTGTAATTAATTCTCTTTCCCACACAGTCCCACCCCCCTTTCCTTCCCCAAATTGGATGACATTAGATAGACAGGCAGTACTATACTTCAAGTATGCAATTTTCAGCTACGTATGTGAACTGTCTAAAGATGCAAATTTTGAAGAGATTTAGGAGACAAACTGAAAGCAGCAAAGCATGAGGTATTGTAATGGTGAATTAGCAAAGAATGGACAATTAACTCAGACACTATACAAAATTGTTTCATTCATATGAAGAATTAAAACAACACAAAAAAGTAAGGAAATCACATGCCCCATTTTGGAAAAAGGAAACATAATGGGCATGACAGTGTGGTGTCTCCTTCCTTATTACAGCCCATCAAATACAATTTTTAATATATACATACTGCTACTTATGAAGAGAGTATAGTGAGAGAAAATCAATCTTGTTTAGGAAAAATAGGTTAGTTATGGTGGAATAAGCTTCATCTATAAGTTTAATTTTTTACAGACTTTAAGAAAGCACATGAATAGCCTGCACACGCTATAGGATATGGAATAGCCTCTACACTATAATGCAAGAATGTGAAGTACCTCTTGAAATTGTTATGCTGGTGCAATGTTGCATTTGCATTCAGAAAGTCTAACATGAACACAGAGTAAAACTGTTGCTGCTTATGACTTCTGTGTAGGATTAAAGTCAGAAAATTAATTATCTACAAGACTTAATAATGTGAGTAAGAAAGAAGAAAAATGAACATGCAATACCTTGATATAGTGGTGATTTGACTTATTACTGAAAGAACTGAGCTTAGAATCATAAAGATGGTCAGAGAAATGGAAAAAGTAATAGGAAAGATTGTGCTCAAAACTCATAATGATGAACCCAGAAATATGGCAAACATATCTGGTCAGCAAGCAGATCTGAATATGTTTCTATACACAGTTTGAATACCTAGGAACAATCTCTCACCAGCTTCAAGGAGGAATTGGAGACTCTGGCAGAGAGAACAAACTGATGTTAAGGGTATGGAGAGTGACCGTCTATCTTAGACAGCAGCTTGGTGTGTCTAAAAGAAAAAATTCACAAAGGTGAACAATGGCATCTGGTGCAAATTGAGACAGTGGCCAAAAAAAAGGGAGAGACTTGTTTGTTATTTTGAAGAAGTCAGGAAATAAATATAAAAAAGTTATAACATTCACTTCTGCCTAATGCAAAAACAAGCTGGCAGTATATAGAAATGCTGGTTTTTCTTCTGTAGGGATTCCTTAGTGAGAAGGCTGAGTTTTAGGTCTACATTTCTGGTCATTATAGTTGGGATTTTTTATATAGATGTGAGCTCTGGGATCTTATTACTGAAAAGTAACCTAGATAACTAAATACTTCTGACGATAACATACTATGACAGATTATAGGGCCAGGAAAAGAAATCTTAAGAAGTCTACAAACACCCAAATAAAATAAACACAGTGATATCTCAACAATATCGGTAGGTAGAACATATGAAGATAGTGAAAAGGGTAGACATTATTTGTCTTTTGAAGGAAAAAAAGAAGAAAAAAGAAAGAAGGATAATAAGAAAACTCTAAAAATGATCAACGTGAAATTTTAACAAGAGAAAGAACAATCTTGACAGAATGGGTTGAATAAAACTGTGAGAGTAGCTAAATGTTTAAACAGGCAGGGGAGTGGTAATTGCAGTACTTCACGAGGCAAGTGATGTACAGGGTGAATTGCTTTATTTATTCACCCATGTAATATGAGGAAAGAATCCAGATCTTCAGATATCCAAGGAATTTCAAGATTTTTCCACAGGTTTGCACAGGGGTGAATTCTTTCTTCTAGGTATTGTTACTTTGTATGCATAACTATTTGAATGATTTGTTCCAGGTAATACATCCCTTATTCTTGCGTTCACTGATTTTAGTCAAAAGTAGAGGCTTCTGGGTTTTACACACTTCCTGCTTGCCTGGTCCATGCACTGCTCCCTGGAATTCGGCTTGTAAATTACTCTGCTCTCGTGGTGTTAAGACAAATCCATCATACTAAGTTGCCATTTCTCTTTCTCTTCTGTAAAATTCCAAGGAAGGCTTGTCGGCACTTCACTGATTCCCCTGCAGAGTCAATTTGGTGCTCAGTTTTCTGCTTCTGGGCTGCTGCCTAGTCTTTGCATCTGGTAATAGCCTGATCTATACAAGTCATTTGTTTTAGTAATTTTTCATTGCATTAAAGTGAAGTGTGAAAAATCTTAGCCTCTGAACCACAGTTTGCTGCTTTTTCTTGCCTTGCCTTGCCTTGCCTTGCCTTCCCTTCCCTTCCTTTCCTTTCCCTTCCCTTTCTCTTTTTTCTCATTCCCTATCTTTATCTTTAGCACAATGCATTTCTTCCCATTATTATTGCATAATAATCTAGGAAAACAATATTATCATTGTCACGGTTTTCCTCCCAACGCCCATAGGTCTTACTTGGTATTTTGTCTCATCTGCTTGTGATTTTCAATGTTTTTTCCTTCACATATAATGTTTATAAATTGAAATGATGCAATCTTATATTCATAGTGTCAATTTAATACACTTTCAGACTTTTCATACATGATCTTCACCTTCTTAACTTTTTAAATTTAAGAACTTGAAAAGCTTCCCTCCTGCAAGAAATGTTACTGGCAAGTTATGTTTCATTTATGGATTAATGTTATAGTTTTTGTCATAAGTAATATTTAAGTCTGAAATACTCACACAAAGAACAAAAAGAAAAGGCTTGAGTTGTAGGGCTTTTTTTAATCCATCAACAGTGTCAAGGATAGTAGTGTTAATTCCTTCCTTTACTGGAAAGGGAAAATATGAGTTCAAATTGGACTGATAGAAGTCTCCTAACCAGAGGTTTGCAGGAAAATTAGGAGAAGAAGAAGAGAATTTTAAACCTTTCCATTGCTGCAGGTTAATTTCATCGCTATGTAATACTGTACCAGGGAAAAAGTGGACTCAGAGTAGCTTTCCTGTAGTTCCAGAGGTTTTCCTTCATTTTCCAAGATTTTCAAGCTTTTACTGATGTAGGTGAAGGTGGCACTGCCTTTTCTTTTCCTCTTCCCTTCTTTATTTTCAGAATCAAGTTGATGACAGCCAAACTGTGACATGATCACTACCAAGTGGCAGCTATGGTTTGGCCATTTGTTTCTTCCCCATGGCTGGTTCTGCATGTGAGCAATATACCAGTATTATTTAATCAAATAAAACTCATTATCAGTTTAAACATATTGGTGATTTTTACTGCCACCATCATCTTTACAAGATGATACACCATCTTTATCTTGAACTGAACCCTACGCCACTAGTAGGATTCCCTTACCTGAAATTCATTTTAGGGACTCTGCAGTATTCTATCATCTAGTCTTCGGCTGCACCTCCAGACTTTCCAGCAATGTGTCTCACATTTGCCAATTCCAACAAAGTGCTTTAGGGTACTTCAAATAGCACAGTGGGACTAAATGTTTGCAACTGAATCCCATAGCATATGTGTAAATGTAAATTATCTCTTCAGTGCAGAGATCCTCCATAAAGGAGCTTCTATCACTTCTTCTAGACTGGTACATACAAGGTCAGAAAGACACACAGATTTCTACACAAATACTTGTGTAGAGAAAACTCAGGCAATTTCACATTGTAAAGAGCCTGACATTTATGGTCTTCCTAAAACATACCTTCATAAAAAAGACCCTATCTCATATTGATCTCAAGACCCCAAGAGGCAGAGAATACATTACATTTACTGCAAATTGTTTCAAGTGTCATATGTATAATACAGACAGCTTTGAGTTTTAAAACATTTAAATTTGTTTGGCTTAGCCTTTAGCTTACATTAGAGATATTGTTTACTAATATGATTTTTAATAACATATCTTTGCAGGGTGCTTCACTCATTATATTTAACTAAGCATACATAAATCACCTGTTCTTGAGATTTGGATTATATATTTATTTCTAAATCTCAATACATTTGAAGTGTTAATGATCACTAAAACTGAAGAAAAAAGTCTGAAGAAGATGATGTTATTATTCAGCATTGATAAGTACACTTTCAATTAAGATAAACACTGACCCGCCACTAATGCTACAGGGCAAATTCTGAAAGTTATATAGAGCTTGGAGGAAGGAGACAACTTATTTACACAAAATAGATCAGGGACTCATGTTGCTTTGATTACGTCTTGCTTTATTCTACAGATCTTTTCTTTATAGTTAACGGTACAAATTCTGGAGAGAACATATACTGGAATTTCTTGTATGGTCATGCATGAAATTCTGTTTTGTATTCAAGAATCATTCATATTTAACAAATTTCTATTTAAAATATACATGATAGATCTGCAAAGCAAGCTGCTAAACATTACATAAACCTTAATTGTTATTCTGATTATTAGTTTTATCACTAAGCATATACATTTCCATATACGAAGATTCCCTTCCAGCCCTTTAACATGCTGTTAACTTGTTATTAAAACAGCAAACACCTGATTTTCATTGTCATTCTTATAAATAATGTAGCCACTTCTGATTATTTTTATTTTATTTATTATATACAGAATGTTTTGCATGATACAGAAATTGGTTTCATGTGTGACTTTGCAGCTATAGAGCATTGACAGACACCAGGAAGCCTATATGCCCAATGAAGAGCATTGTTTTTTCCTTCATCTGTTATCATAAGCTTGTATGTTATATTGCTGAAATATCTCATAACAAAAAATGGGGTCAAACCATACCATATGTTTATTCCTTTTTAATTAAAAGAAGAGAATGCTGTCAATTTATACAATACGATCCTCATTAGCCCTGAAAGTCTATATTTATCTGGCCAAGCTTATTACCCTTAAAGGTTTTCTCTGCTAATTGGCAAGATGAGGTCACAAGTTATGTGACTTCTGCTTATTGAACTTTGAAAACTCTCTTTAACTACTGTGGCACGGGGAATAAAACCTGTCATTCAATTCTAAGAACCCATAATCTTCTGCCCGTATCCTGCCATCTGATCCCATGTACAATGTCAGCCTAACAAGGCTTCCTCTCCGGTGGAGGGGGTGGGGGCCACTCCGGTTGGCATTTTCTGCATGCATGTCATTCTCAGGCATAGGGATAGCGCAAAGTTCTTATACCACTGAAGTTCCTCACTTCTATTAATACCGTTTCATTAAAAAAAGAACAGGAGAAGAAGAAAATAAGCTTTAACTGCCACCTAATAACAAGGATCTTAATTATTCAGTTTTCAGTCATGCTCAGTCATTTTCCACTCAATACTTCAGGTAAATTATGACTGCAGTAACTTCCAGAGACCCTGTTCAGGAACCGGAGCTACATTTTACCAGGCAACGAGACAACTAGCTGTGAAAGCAGCTCTTTCAACAGAGTGCTGGGACTCTATAAACGTTTTTATGTAGCACAGTGTTGTGCCATGTAAGAAATTCTCAATTTGCCTTTGAGCTAGCTGAGAGAGAGAGCCATGTGGGACACAGCAACACTAGTCTGTGGCTCCTAAAATCACAGTAGCAATGTTAACACATAGGCATTCAGAGGCCAACTATTAAGTCTCTAAACAGAACTCATGATCTGTTTCAAAAGCTGTTAATATTGCTTCCCTCCAGAAAAACATGTCCTATCAATTTCATGTCAGAAATGCTTGCCGTTCTTGTCTGTACTACTTTGATGGGAGTATTAGCAAGCAGGTATTAGTCAAAACAAAGGAAGAAGACAAAATTAAATCATCAGCCACAATGGCATATGTAGGTTCACTAACCTGCTTATGATAGCCTGTTCTCACAGATCTTGTTGTGCCTAGTTTATCCATTCTTTCCTCTTGGCTTTTTTGTAAGGGTCTTAATCTTTGAAAGCATGGCTGATAGGCAGTAAGACCTCTGGGTAGAGAGAAGTGGCATAAAACTACTACAGAGTAAGAAGCGCGTGAAGAAATTGACCTGTGAGCAAAGAATCAATATGGAACAGGGATGTAGCAGGAGACAGAGTGGAAGTGAATAGAGGCAATTTGTTAAATTGACTTTCTCCCATACACAGTTCGCCCTTTATGGATAAACACGATCATCCGATATAAGTACTAGGTAAGCTTAATCACAAACAGTGTGTGAGCTAATATGATTTCTCCATTAGAAGCTCAAATCAAGATCCAAGGAAAACCTTGGGCACAAACCTGTGTAGCATGAAAGAAGGAAAGACATTATTTGATTAAGCTAAAAGGCAGCAAAGAATCAGAGTGCAGAAATAGTCACAAATTACTGAAGTACCCACGGTGGGAGAGAACAGAGACTAAATGGAAACTGTGGGAGTGGTTGAAAGAAGTGGAAAAGTGGATGAGTCTTGGAAAGTAATAGTGAAGACTGCAACTTGATGAAGAAAACTTGAGGCTCATTATGCCTAATGAGAAGGGAACTGCACACCAAGGAGAAGACAACAAAGGAATGGCAGAGAAGAGGAACAAACTTCAGAGGAAATGAAAGAAAACATGTCTGAGAAAGGTATGAGACCACCTAAGTCCACAGAAAATGTGGAATGGGGTTTAGATGCTCTTTGTTTCCAAGTTTACCAGTTAGATCACTATGCAACCATGCTTTAACTAGTGTCCACAAAATAGTACCTTCCAAACAGAACACATCTCAGGAAGTAGTTGGGATAGAATCTGTCCTGAGACTATGTGTATAAGTGGCTGATAAGTTTTCTCTGACACATGCACACATGTAAGTCTTAACTCAGACCCTGTAACCTAATAGGTTACAACCCACACAGGAAACCAAAGCCAAATGAAACAGCCTCTTTCCAGCTGTATGTTTTTCACTCCTTTCATCAGAGATAAGTCTGTGTCCCAACAAAAACTAAAGGAAAACAGCTCATGTACAGAAATGGGCAATTTCAACGAATAGTTTGTCTCATTTGCTAGTTAACTATCATGTTCCTCCTCTTATGATCTTCACACCTATTTTAATTGAGTAGCTTTTTGTTAGCTGTGGAACAGATACTATGTCCTGTTACTTCTTTATATTTTAAAGAGAAGTGTATTTTTTAAAAAAATCTATGCTTTCCAATATGTGAATAAAATTTGGGATAGGATTTCTTATTATACAGTATTTGTCCCTCATCCCTCACTGGAATCTTTATGGTGATTTTCAGGTCCATTAAATGCAAAATTAAACTATTAATTGGGAATTATTGAGAGGAATTAGTAAGGTCACCATTCTTTCAGGGACATCCTGTATCCTTCAATGTACCATTACAACATGCTCATTATTGTAGCATTGGTCAGACAACAACTTTTCCCAAGACAGCACTGCTATTTCTATATCAGACTTTGGGAGTTTCTGGTTAGTTCTTTACTTCTGCTAGAAATAAAGATTTCTTCGATATAAGTTTTAGACTATTGGCAACAGCAACCGGAGGAGAGAGTAAATCCATTAACGTGGCAATATGTGCTTTATAGTCATCAGAGTGACTTTGGCTACAGACTGGATGTTGAAGTTGAGGGTGTGAAGTCTAAATGTACTGCAAATACAAAACACTTAATTGCTAAGGGATTAGAAAATAATTTTCTATTGACTGAGACATCACACATTATTAACCCAAACACCAGACAAGGAGGGAAATGATACAGAGCCTTTGCAAAAGAGACCAAGGATACATAAAATGTGGGAAAATAACAAAACAAATATTTTGTCCTACAATAATTACTCTGTAATTATACTAAAATAACCACTAACAGCAGAATTAACACCATATTGATATCCTGGTGTTTCAGGAGAAAGAGAGAGAGACAGGAAGAGAAAAAGAGAAGGAAAGGAAGGGAGGGAGGAAGGGAAAGGCAGGCAGAGAGGGAGGGAGGGAACAAAGAAGGAGGAAGGAAAAGAAAGAAACCAGCTTGATTCCAGAATTACCCAGACTTAAATAGCTTTCCAAAATGGTAACATCTTTTGCTGTTATTCTTTTAAGTGAATTGGCTTGGAAATCTTTAACTGTGTGTAAGGAGAATCTGCTAGCAGGCTATACTCTGTCTAAGTGCATATAACAATTACATATTGGCTAATACACACAGATGATAGTTGGGATTTAATGAGCTCTTAGGCTCCATGTATCCACCACCCTGAAGGCTTTGGCTGGCCAGCAATCACCTTGTGGAAAGAGCAGTTCACCTCCATAGCTTCCTATACCGGAGCCTCAGCCATCTTTCCCAGCCTCCATCAACAGTGAAACACCAACTCAACCTGATGGTCTGACAACTCCTCAGTAGTCTCCATGATGTTTTTCTTTTAGTTAAGAATGTTAAAACATTTCATGTTGATGTTTCCCACCTTGAAACCAGAGCTACTAGCAATACTTGTCTCAACAATTCTTCTTCTGTCTAATTTTACATTTTAGATCTTCCTACAGGCTTTATCGCATGACACTGTCTCCTGGCTTAGCCAATTTCTCAGCATCCAAGGCCAAGCAATGGGGTTATATTAGAGTTGCCTCTTGGATCTTGGAAACACATGGATCCAAATCCTGAGGTGGCTGGAGGGAAGCTTACGGTTGGGTTTCAGGGGAAGAAAAATACAAAACTCAGGTGGCATTTTCAGGTGTTTCAAGTAGACATTTGACCATTATTAGCTTTACTAAAACTACATGAATTTACACCACCTGAGTATCCAGTCCACTGAACTGGAGTAGAAAATCTAATTCAGCAATGTGTAGCCTTCCATCTTCAATAGTCTGCCATCAGTGTGTTAATATCTCCACAAGAAGTTGGTTCAGGTAATAAGAAATCTTTCATTTGTGTATCCATGACATGTTTTTTTTCAGGAAATTAAAAAACAAAACAAAACAAAAACCAAAACCTAAACCAAACCAAAAATTGTTTTATAATAAAAATTAATAAATCAAGAGGATTTTTTCAATCCTGATAATGCAGAACTCTGTACCTGGTTTGCTTTCCAGTGGTCATGAAACTAAGTAAGTCATCTCTGTATAATTCTCTGCAGTACCTCAGTTTGGTCTGCTCTGAGTAAAATGTTTAGTTGAGCCTGCTGTGGCTTAGTGACATGAATAAGACAAACTACTAAGGTGTTTAGAAAATGTAGCTTCTTTACATTCTGAATTGTCATTTGAATTTCGCTGCTTCAGAGGTAGAAATTAAAGACTCTTAATTTGGGGAGTGATTTTTATGGTGTTCATAGATTTCAGTGTAACTCTCTGTGGATGTAATATAAGTGCAGCAATTTTCAGGATTGGGACATAACTGATTCTTAAATCATAATGCACTCAAACTCAAAGAAATGTTAAGAGCTAATAGTCTCTCTATCTTGTTGCAAATTCTGCCTATGGTAGATGATGATATAATATAGAACATGCAGTAATTGTCTTCTCCATATGGGAAGTCCTATGAAAAATAGTTTTATTTGTATCCATAAGTAATACATCTGCTTCCAGACACACTCATTTCAAAGACTTTAATGTTCACATCATTAATTTCAATCCATGGTGAGATGCCTAAATAAAAATAAGAAGACTCTTGTCAAATTGTAACTATAAAAATTAGTGTATACAATCATATGTCAAAGTTGGTTACTTTTATATTTGGTCTCCAACTTTTCAACAAAGCAGATGGAATTAGGACATCTGTCTTCTAGAGATGCTCTGACATAAATAGGTGTGTGACGCTCAATGGCTTTCTGGAGGGAGATTCTCAGACATTAGACAGAAAAAGGAGGAAAAAATATTTTGCTTCTTTTGTAAAATGAAATAATCATATTTTACCAATCCTAGAATACTTGCTGGTGCCCCTGTAAGTAAAAACTTTTATTGCTCTTCATGATTATTTTCAGAATTGTAAAAACACTGATGTAAAATTTCCCTTATGTTTCCCTCATTCTTTGGGAATATATTGGTTTATGATATTTCCTTGAGTATTTTCACCTGTCAAGCTTGTGGTCTTTTTTCCAAAAATTAAAAAACTGATGGAATAAGAAGCTGTTGGGAAAATATAACAGTGTTGGAGACACAGGTTCTGGTCTCTTCTCCTGTGCAGATGAGCGTTGCAGCAGTGATGATGAATCCAGACCTATTCTGGAAGTGTGCAAGCCTAATATTTTTCTAAAAAATTATTTTGTTTTTTGAGGCAGGCACTGAAATTATTACCTTGCACTTGTGAAAATAAGAATAAAGGGAAATAAATGATTGTATGCAAGGCAATTAAACTGCTGGATTTTCTGAACAGCTATGCAAAGCACTAGATATTTTCAGACTTATACAAATTAATGAATTAATAACAAGTACTGTACTCAGCATGTAAGGATGTAGAGTCATGCTTTGATACAAAGTCATAATTTGGGAAAATTTTTGTTACAGTGCTGAACAATGAGCTGTATGCCATCATTAATATATTCCAGATTACTATGAATATAGGAAGAATAAACTCAGACATTGTGATGGGACCCTGAGTCAGCAGCATAGCTTCGAGACAGAATCTTCTAGACTTTCTCTTTATTCTTCAGGAAGACAGAAAGGGTTTTAAATACACTCATCTCAAAAAAATACCAAACCAGGTTTTATGTGAGCATAAACCACAAATACTTGAAAACAAGTGAATGAAAAATTTGCTTTTTGCTCACTATGTCATTGAAGGCAAATTCTTGCTTCTGACCTTTTTCCATAATTGACCAAGATTACCAAGTATCAGAAACATCATCTCAGTTACCTCTGGTCCTTGGAAAGTTCTGTCTGTCCCCTTTGTGGTCTGGCTGTCTCCTGTCTCATCTTCAGGCAGTCTCTAGGTCTCCCTGCATGAAGTTCAGGTTCCTGCCTGTATCCTGTGCCTTTCTTTTCATCTTTGTCTGTAATGTCCTGTAGACTCTAGGAAATGTCCTTTCCAGTTTCTTCTGGTGCTCACAATGTGAACTGTAGTCTACTTCCCCTCTTTTAGAGTTTCAGTTGATCTGGTTAGTTCTCATGGAAAAGTAGCACGTAACTATCCTGAATAAATAATGCAAACACACTTGCTAAATTTAAAAAAAATAAAAAAATTCCAGGCTTGGTAATCCTCTTTTTCTATCTGAGCTTATGTGCAGGCTGCAAACATTTGTTCTCCATGTACCCTGCCACATTATATTTGTTTCAGAAATCTCCAGACCGAGTGGCTAGAGGGACAACAAGAAAACTGCAGGGAGAGTCCTTTGTATACTAACGCGTGCAAGCAGCTTTTGTTATTAAGGCACATGTATACACCCACTACAAGGAGTTCAGTAGATGTTTTATGTTTCCAAATATCAAAATAAATATTTGCTTTTAATTATTTTCTTCATGAATTTCTAGAAAGGTGCTCTTTTTCTTAGACTTTTACTCCTAACATTTAAGAGACATTTAAGATAACTGGTTCTAAGCTCATGTGCCTGACATTCTCAGTAGGTGATCCTTGAGTAGACAAGACCTTTTCTCCTGGTCTCTGACAGGGCCTGAGCAAGACAGAGCCTGTCTTTGGTAACCTTGTGGCTAGTGAGGCTGGTACAAGGCTGAAACTCTGGATTTCTCTGTGGAAACAATACAAGAGTTTGATTAAATGGCTAATGGTCTAACAGATTTGTTCTAGTGAATTTTCTGCAGGCAAAGATAGCTCCCTTATATTAGTGGTAGCAGAAGGCAATACATTTAATCACTAATTAGGGCAGACACATTCCTCCTGTTGCACCTCCACTTCAGGGCATTGGCTGTATTTGGTAGAGGTAAAAGGAGGACAGCTAAAGAAAATAATATTTTAAACTGCCATGCCAAGATTCACTCAAATATGTTTGTCAGTGCACAGCACCATGACATTTGCACCAGTTCACATTGATTATTTGGAGCTTTACATTGGATTTGATTGTTTTGACTGTCTAGGTTCCTAGAGGCCAAACAACATGTGCTATAAAAATGACAATTTATGGAGTTTAATTTAGAAACCAAGAGGGAAATTATGCGAGGTTAGGAGAAACAAATCTATCAACCAAAATTAATTCTTGTGGATGTTGTGGTTTAACCCCAGCTGGCAACTAAGCACCACACAGCCACTCACTCGCTCCCCCCATGGCGGGATGGGGGAGAGAATCAGAAGGGTAAAAGTGAGAAAACTCATGGGCTGAGATAAAGACAGTTTAAGAGGTAAAGCAAAAGCCATGTATGCAAGCGAAGCAAACCAGGGAATTCATTCAGCACTTCCCATGGGCAGGCAGGTGTTCAGCCATCTCCAGGAAAGCAGAAATGCGTAACAGTTACTTGGGAAGACAAACATCATAGCTCTGAACTGCCTCCTTTTTCCCCCAGCTTTATATGCTGAGCATGACGTCCTGTGGTCTGGAATATCCCTTGGGTCAGTTGGGGTCAGCTGTCTGGCTGTGTCCACCCCCAACTCCTTGTTCCCCCCCAGCCTCCTCGCTGGTGGGGTGGGGGGAGAAACAGCAAAGCCCTTGGCTCTGTGTAAGCACTGCTCAGCAGGAAGGAAAACATCTCTGTGTTATCAACACTATTTCCAGCACAAATACAAAACATAGCCCCATACTAGCTACTATGAAGAAAATGAACTCTATCCCAGCCAAAACCAACACAATGGACTAGAAAGTACTATCTCTAAATAATTGTACTTCTTGAAATGAAATGTTAGTGCTGGTGCTTAGGTACTTGCATTATTGATGTATTTATTTCAGGGGAATTTCTTTCAAAAGTGGAAATGTCTTCTTTAATGCTTTCTAACAGAATTAGTGTTTGAGATGGGAAATACGCTGAAGGCTCAGTTCTGACATTGGCAACACAGCCTTTATCCTCATAATATTTCAGCATTTACCCTTAGCTGTGCAGTACAGAATTTTAAATCATTAGCTGTGTCAGCAAATGACCTGGATGTATTCAGATCTTTGAAGGATATACATGAAATTGTTCTATACCAGTATATAATTACGACCTCTACATGAAGATGCATGGAAAACAATTTTCCTGACCATTTGAAAATCCTTATCTTCTCTACTCAAAAGCTGGAACTAAAATACAGTGTCTTAAATAAACCCAAATGAAGAGTTGTTGGCATCAGGTTACCTTGCTTAGCTTATGGAACTTTGTGCCTGAAAAAAACAGATGCATACCTTTTAATAACTTTGCTGCTAAACAAAACAAAACAAAAGTTCTTGTTGGAATTTTTTTTTACATTAAAAGTAACAGTATATGGAGGTAGACATGAAAGCTTATTTTGCTTAATCATTTTTGACTCAGTCCTAGAGTGGAAAGTTAATATTATCAGTTAAATTTACACTGTACAGAATTGAAATCAAGTTAACACACCATATCTGAATATGAACTCAGCACTTCTCTGAATTACTTAAGGCTGCAAGGGTTGTGAATCTCATGAGTTTATATACATTTCTGTTCAAGTTAGGTGCAAAGAAAGAGGTGTCATATATAATATAGAGCTAAGAATCAGAAAAACTATTTATAAAATATTCCCTGTTATTGTTCTAGAAACTTTGTGAAGTCTTATGTTGACTCTCTTCATCTACCTTCTTTATTTTCCTTTTAGTGAACACTTCTGCCATCAGAAATCTGCAGAACAAGCTGGGTGAGGGTTCTGTGTTCGGTGTCACACAAGATCACAACAGTTTCAAAGAGATGTCATGAGATTAAATATGGCAGGAGATAAACATGGCTATGTCATAAAACATTACTGTTAACAAACACCCATGTTAAAACTCTTCATTTTTGCAAGATAAAAGGCAAATAATCATGTGGAAATGTCAATGAGCACTGCATTAGGGTGGCGTATTTTCAGCTCTAAACATAAAGCATGCTTATTATTTCTACAATTCTGCTGGCTTCAGTGAAGATTTTGCTCACCTCAATTGATTTTCATGCATTTTCAGACTAAAGAAATATGTTATTTTTACCAAAACACAGCAGTCAGTGAGACTCACTTCTAGCTCCTACATTGCTCCAAGTGTATAACCCAACTTTGCGCTGAGAGAAGCACTCCTAAGGACAAACCCACAGTTTGTTTCCCATGGTCAGTTTGTTCTCAGACCAGCAGCTCAGGCAGCAGTTGTCATGATGAGTGATCATAATGTTTTCCTATGAAAATGAAATGAGAGTCCTAGTCTGAGACAGTGTCAGCTGAGAAGAGTTTAAAAAATGACATATTCCTCTGTTGTAGGATTTTAATATGACAAAACTTCTAAATCATTTGATCCAAGGCTGAGATACAAAACATTCTAATTTCTTTATCACCATTTTTATTCAAATCTTTCCCAGAAAGAATTAGTAAATGTACTTGCACTAGTTCTTGTATAGATATACAACAGGCTCCTTTTTTATTTGTATTTCTTAAATTGTCTTCTAAATATTATTCATATCAAATATCTTCCATTTTGAGATAAAAAAATGGAAAGTAATCTATTTTTTAAGTAAGTCTGTGACTGACCCTATAGAGGAGTATTCTGCAGCTCACCATTTCAAAGAAGGTTCTGCAGTATTTTAAATAAAGGCAAGAAATTGAACAGTATAGGGAATGATCAAAACATGGGGAAAATAGGGTTCATTGCATTTGGGGTCACATTACCTGTGGGTTTTCATCACTTTGCAGGAAAAGGGTAGTATGCCTGCATTTTTTTCATTCAGAAATTCAGGCAGTTCACTCAATGCTTTTGTTCAGTTTGGGAGATTGCATGAGTGTGAATAGTTTCTCCAGTATTTTCTCCTTCCTTCTCTCTTCCTTTTTTTTTTTTTTTTTTTCCCTATGCAGATTTGAGTGGCTTAATATCCACTTCTATCCTCCCATGGCAAATGTGCTTCATAGAAGCTCATCAGCTTTTGGTGTGGTCATGGAAGTCCAAAGATTTGTTTTCCACTAAAACTCCATTTGTTGTATAGAATAAAGTGAGGACAATTGTGAACATGGGGCTTAATATGATTTACTTTGGGAATTGTGTCTTCTTACTCAAATTACAGTTCTTCTTTTGAGTTTCACTATCATTTATATCATTTTTTTCTTACTTTCTGTAAAAAAAAAAATAATAAATTCATCTATGTGTGTCTTACCAGCCTCACTTTGGATCCTGGATGGAAAGAATTACCTCTGGTTTAAAAAAAAATTGGTAAGACCTGAAAAAGTATTTAGAGGCATTTAGTTATATTTTACTGTTATAATCTGGGAGGTGAAAGGGACACAGTGCTGTAAGCAGCAAAAATGTATCGAGTTTATATTTATCTCCCATGTTACTGTTATTTGCAATATAGTTGTTGGTGATGGTTGTTAATTTGGGGCATTTCAGCTTTCAGGAGTATATGATCTAAAAAGAAATTGTCTCAAGCCACATCTAAAGCCCCAAGGAGCTTCTGTTGGGCAACAGGTTTGCCTTTGGGCTCATTTATTCTTTTCACCCTGCCCCACTGCCTTTTTTTTTTTTTTTTTTTAATGCTTCTCTTGTTTCCTTCACCAATTTCCTTTCCATTTATCAGACTTCTGTGAGAAGAATATGTTCAGTTCAATGCTTCTTTTTCCTCTGTCAGAAACCCAGAATCATTATATTGGAAGGGACCTCCTGAGATTGTTTACACCAGGGTAACCTACAGCGGATTAACCAGGACCAGTCGAGTTTTAAATATTTTGTGAATAGAGACTTCACAATCTCCTTGGGCAACCTGTGCCAGTGTTTGACCACGCTCACATGAAAACAAGTGTTTGCTTGTGTTCAGATGGAATTTCCTGTTTTTTAATGTGCACCCATTGCCTCTTGTCCTGTGAGTGGGTGCTGCTGAATGAGTGTCTTTTCTTTACACTCCCTATCAGATATTTATACACATGGATGAGATCCTCCCTAAACCTTCTTTTCTCAAGGCTGAACATTCTCAACTCTCTTAGCTCTCTGTCATCACATGAGAGATGCTCCAGTCCCTTAATAATCGCGTGCTAGACTTGCTCCAGTATGTCCATGTTTCTCTTGTACTGGGCAGCCCAGCACTGGACACAGCACTTCAGATGCGTCTCACCAGGGCTGAGCAGAGGGGAAGGGTCACCTCGCTCGACCTGCTGACGATGTTCCGCCTAATGCAGCCTGGGAGGCCGGTGGCCTGCTTTGCCAGAGGAGCACATTGCTGCCTTCTGGTCACTTTACTGTCCACCAGCACTCCCAGGTCCTTCTCTGCCAACCCATTTTCTAGCTGGAAAATCCCAGCCTGTCCTGTTGCTTGGAGGTTGGAGTAGATGACCTTTAAAGGTCCCTTCCAACCCAAACTATTCTATGATTCTATGATTTATTTCTCCCCAGGGGCTGGACTTGTCATTTTCCCTCGCTGAACTTCATGAGATTCCTCTCTGCCCATTTCCCCAGCCTGTCCACCCACCTGCTCTATAAATGAGGCCTCCTGGTTTTGTATCCCCTGTGAACTTGCTGAGGGTGCACTCCATGTCATTGTACATGTCATTAAGAAGTCGTTAAACAGTATTGGCTGCAATATTGACCTCTGAGGTATACCACTAGTGACTGGCCTCCACCTGGACTTTGTGCCACTGATACAGGATTTTGTGTCACAGATTTCAGTTGTCTATGTCAATTTTATGGTGTGCTTTATAACCTTCCAGTAACTATTACTTTATTGATAGTATGTATTCTAGTCTGTAATGCGTGTTTAACAGTCGAGCATTCGATCTTTCTCCTATCTCTCTCTATTATAATGGTTTCAATTAAATAACAGGGTACTATTTTCCCAGATGTTTACCAAATACCATGCAAATCCCCCATGAAATGAATTATTTTTTTAGGTAGGCCTGAAGACAAATATAGACCAGTTAGAGAAAAATCTGGAGTTTAGCAAGAATATTAAAAGGTTTAGTAGGCATAGTAAGGTTGAAAAATGTAGGGCCATTTAATCTAGAGAGAAGACAGTGAAGAATGACATAGTTGCAGTTTTCAAATCCATAAAAACATCTGCAAATGTGAAAGGAAAGAGTTATTCTTCATTTCTATTTTTTCTGGTGTGAGTACAATGTGAAGTCATATATTAAAAGAAATTAATACTGGACTTAAGGGAAAACTTTCTAATGGTTATAATAGGGGACAACTGGAGCAGAGACTGTAGTCTTTAGAATTTAAGTCTTCAGAAAAGGTTAGGAAAATATTTTAGGGGAATGGCCTAGATATTTGGGGCAGATACTCTCCTGAGGACTGATTTGACTTTAATTCCTATGATTATGACTGTTTCCATTCCATTTGTTGCTCATGGGTTATCACTTCTTTTAATTTTTGAGAATCTAAGTGTCAAGGGTAGTCTTAGAAACTATAAAATGACTGGAAAGTTAGAGCAAAAATGAGCTGAGCCATTTTTAGAGTAAGTCAGCAGTTATGACAGACTTTGCCTAATATCTCCAGCATCAACATTATTCAGACTAGTAGCTGAACATTTGGTAAAAACAGATAGAAATTTATGTCCATCTCCCAATCAGAACAGGACAAAAAGACTAAAAAGTATAGTTCACAAATTTATCTGAGCTGCTGCTTTTTTACTGCTAAGCATAATTCTGCCTTAGATAATCACATTTTAACATTCTGAATGAAACTGGCTGCACAGAGAGCTCAGATTTTAGTACGTAGTAAAAAAAGCAGAAATCAGATACATGTTGAAATGGCAGTGTAGTGACAGAATGTAGATAGTAGCAGTTAGGAACTCCAATTAAAGCATGTAAGGTCAGAAAAAATGTTCTCCAGATATTAAATAAAATTTGAGGAGTATTCAAAGAATCTTAGATTTTAGAAAAATCAATAGAAAAATTCATTTTCATGACAAATAGATAAATAAGAAAAATGAGCATAATGAAAGCACTGCTAGGACTGCAAGCTATTTACTAATAGCAAACAAATCTGAAAATAAGATTAAAAAGTTATCTGTCTACTCTTCATGCTACAGTCTTATTCCTGGAGTGTATTCTCAGAGAAATCATATTTTTATACATGACAGCTTAGGGAATACATTTCTACTGGGAACAAGTTTTTTTCAGATATCTTCCTTTTCAGAAAAAAAAAAAAAAAAGAAAACAAAAAGGCTAAAAGTTGATTTTAAATAAATATACAAAAACACTTACATGATACAAAGTTAATGACAGGCAAACAAAACTTTTTTTTTTTTTAAATTTTTTTAATATCAGTCCAGTTGTAACCTTCTTTTCCCTTTTTCACTGAGGATGTGTTTTTATCTGGTCCTCTTGTTCTGTCCCTGACACCTGTCTGTTTTTCACATCAAGTCCAATTTGCAATATTTGTCTGCACCTTCTTGAACCTGCATGTCTTTTTTATATGTATGACATTTCTTTGTGCCCCTAGCTCCTTGACATGTTTTTCTCATACTCTGGTCTTCATACCTTCCCATCTCACAATTCAGTACCTAAAGGTCTCTGTATTCAAAGCACACAGTAATTTAAAGGTTCAAGCACATAGGCAAGTTATTGTCAGGTAACAAGTTACTGCTTGGCTGATGAGCTGCTGTGATTCTCCTTTTGTATGCTCTTACCTTTTGCAAATATCAGGTAATTCACTCAGCTTTACCCAGAGTGGAAAACTGTTAATCTATGGTGAGTGACTTTATGTCCCCTGTGTGTTAAGAATGGATGTATAGTGAGTTACCATGCTTTCACTGATGGCTGTTAACTTTCTATTAACACTTAACAGGAATTCGTGTTTGAGTTCAATTCCAAAGAATGTCACTGGGACAAAAATGGATGAATATTTCCCCCCCATTTTTGTGGCAGGAAAATTAAAAGAGGAAAATGAGCTCAGCAATGGTGACCAGATTCCTAATTCTGAGCTCAGACTTCTATGAGAGCCCACAGTGACATCCAAAATACTGCTCATGTTTGCAATTGTGCTCTTGACCTTTCATGCTAATCAAACATTTCCTTCTTCCAAGTCTTTCCTTTAAGTTTATAATCTTTATAGTATGATTATAATCTTAGTTATAATCAGTTATAATCTATGATGGTATGATAAATGTTAACATTTCTATTTCCATTCTACACTAATTTACATCTTCTAGTTTCATTAAATGTGATGAAAGTTTTGCCAGTTGCCAAAACAGTAGAAGGACCTCCCTTAGCTGTAAGCTTTGAGCACCAGATGCTTTTTCAGCCATGAATATGTGTAGGAATGTATGCAGAAGAAATGCAGAGTAGGACAGAGTTGAGAAGTAAGGTTTTTGTACATAGTTTGCATCTATATAAATATTAGCTCAGAAATGCAAAACTTTGTAATTAGGCCCACAGAATTTTTAGCCTGCTTTTCATGAGAAGAACTCTACTCCACTCCTAAGGAGGGCAAAATGAAAACTAGGCCTTCTGTACTTGATGTTGAACACTTTGTAAGCTTGTTTATAATTTAAATTGCTTCAAGTAAGGATGTATTCTTTAAGGTACACAAGCTGTTGCTTTTAAAACATATTTTAGGATTGATAATCTAGCTCAAGATGTTGGTTTTAATAAAGAGCTATCTGGAAGCCAGTATGTGTGATTGTATATTCCCTCTATGCTTTAATTCTATGAGTGCATGAAACACTTGCAATTTGCTGGCTTCTAATACCCCACATCTGTTATTCTTCCCCACAGACTCATTATCTTTACTTTGAAATTTTACTCAAGGGATGACATGATAAATTTGGAAAGCTAATTCAGTGAGTATTCTTAGGTTATTAACTCCTTGACCTACTCAAGATTAGTTAACCTTTTTGTTTAATGCTTTTCATTAAATGATGCAGCGTTAACTTTAACACCTTTGATTTAAATAAGTGGCCTGTATACAGTAGATGTGATTTTGCACTTGTCACAAGGCATAAGACATTACATTCAAATAGTAAAGGGGATAAAGTTTTTCCTTAGAGCAGGCTCTCTTACAAAGACCGATTCTATTCATATAAGGTCAAATTCTTCCAAGGAATCTGTATAAAGTTTCCAGGGATTTGGTCCCAGTCCCACAGCTGGAAACTATGTTAGAAAGTTTTGAGTTCACAGGCTGTATTTTATTTGACTCAGATGTATGTGTCCTGGATATACATCTTGTATTTGACTTACATCATATTGATCTGAGTCTACAGAAGACAACCTCCTCCTGGCCATCAGTCTTTTCTGTTTATTACTGTGCTATTCATTAACACCAGCAGTTGACAACATAAGTAGCACTTCAGGAAATCCTTTTCTTTCACATAATGCTTTTCTGAAGATTTTTGCCCAGAGCAGCCTGCCTTCTTTCCATCCTACCTTTGCCCATAGCTCAAGCTGTCTTTCCTGCCTCACTCCTACTTCAGCATTGCTGTTTTCTCACATTCCGGGTACCAGGCTGATGTAGGGACAAAAGCTCGGAAGAGAGAGGCCAGGCCTTCTGCTCTTGCTGATAGTGCTTTGTTGCAGAAGATCATGGTTCCTGAAAAAGAAAAGAGAAATCACAAGAGAGACAGGATGTGCAGCCCTGGAAGAAAGTCAGACCAATCACTCTAGGAATGGATTATTATGCAATTAATTTGATGACAAAACTTGAGGATGTGAACATGGAGAGAGCGAGCTTTCAGAGACCTCAACCTTCCACAAAATTGTACAGTGTTTTAGTGACATTTAAGAAGAAACACCCTCTCAAATTCTGTTGCTTGAATTTGAAGCAGACATGTATTATTTTGAAAAGGAGAGGAAGTGTTTCTTAACATGACATTTTGGGTTGCTTTTTCTTTTATTTTATTTTTCTCCATACTTCATGTCAGGAGTGTTTTTTATCATCTTTGCTAATACTCATGAAAGTGATTGATCCTCCATTGGATCTAACCCTAGGTACAGCCACATGATCCACTTACAATCCAGTGGGAATTCATTGGAATTGGAGGGAGAGAAATGCATCCTCTCATCACATCTACATCTGTTATTACACATACATACAGCTTTGAACTGCAGTTGGCTACTTGGCAGATGGGAAGGAGGTGAGTTAAAGTCCTCACAGAGAGGAGACAAACCCAGGTCTCTCAGATTGACAGTGAGGTCGATACTGTTAAATTAAAAATGTAGGGTTGTTTTCCTTCCCTAGTGACACCAGTGTTTCAAAGAGAAGCATGGTCCTTGTTTCCATTTCTGAAAGAAATATTCAGATATCTAATTAGACAGTGTGTTTCAGAGCTGCATATTCCAAGCAAAGATGTCAGGTGACTTTCCACAGCCTGGAGTTTGATTTTAATCCTCAGGGAAAGCTGGGATCTAATACACATATTTGTCATCAGCATTCTTTATTTGTTACTTTGATGATCTATGCTTTCTCTTCAGGCTATTATGAAATTTTATTCTCTCCCTTAACATCCCCCTGGTCTCATGTAAAGCATAGGGAGTCTAATCACCTAACTCAGAATTCCACCCCAGGAGTTCAGGAGCCTTTAAGTTAGGCATTGAAATGACCAAATCCTTCAGTGAATCAATCAAATTAATTGCTCAAGATACCATCGTAAATTTATAGCAGACTAGGTAATTAAACTCTGATTCTGTATTCTAGGCTTGCAAACTGTCATGCTTTCTGTCCCTTGCAAATAGTCCACCAGCTGAAGAAGTCAAAGACACCAAATATAGTAGAAGCAGATAAAAGAGGTGGGAAATATGGTCAGAAATATAACTTCAGAAAGGTTTTTAAAGTGAGTGTTGTAGTAAACAAGCAAGCAAGCAACTTCATCTGACTGCTATTCCCCCCCCCTCACCTTGTCTTGAACTGTAGGAGATGCTCCTCTCTGCCCTGGAGAGAAGAAGTCTGATTGCTGGCCAGTTCAGCAGCTGTTCACAGCTGCTTCTGTGTTACTGCTTAACTGCCTGTGGTGCGGTCTGCGCAGCCAGCTCTGCTACTCCCACAGGACTGGTAGCAGAAACCATTCAGGAGGGGTGGTCTAATGCAAACCCAAGATTGGAGGCCAGAAATCACTAGAATAGTGAGGAAGACCATTACTTTTACTTAGGGAATCTGAGGGAGGAAAGAAATAATCATCTATAAAGAGTAAAGCAGCCAGAAGCCAAAACTCTGAGAACTAGGCTTCCTTTTACACAACTCTTATTACTCTTAGGCAAAAGGGAAAGGGTACTCTGGGAGATCAAAAGAAAAGGTGAGATAAGATTTCTTTCTACAAAAAATGAGGGATTATTACCAGTGGAACTTCTTATTGTAAATAAGCACACTAATAATTGCCAGATTATATATATGTGTCATACATAGAGCAAGGTATTCTCTATAGCTTTGCTCCCATAATTCAAAGAACTTGACATAGCTCTATTATCTGAAATGTGGGTTACATTTTGGTTAGAGATTTAAGGTTATTTGGCTAATATCATGATCATGAAAGTGGTACCTAAACACTTTTGGAGTTCAGCACATCAATGTCTCATGTTCTTTCTGAATCTCTGGTTCGTGGAGTGAGAAGTAGGGCACTGTTTCCACTTGGTACTGTTAATAATAAGGTGATTTTCAAATGTAAGTTGTTCACATCCTGGAGTCTCTTGAGGCAGTTCTAAGCAGTAATTAATCTTGTCCTAAAGTAAACTTCTAAAATGAATCAGGGGATTAATATCTCAAACTTGTTTACTTTTTGTTCTATTAACTGTAAAGGAAGTTCAGGGTGACCAGGAGCAGACATCTTCACATCTTCAGTGTTTAGGAGTCTCAGTCATTACTATTTTAAGATTTCAAAGGCAATACTAATCAGATGACTTTAATGTTCTGTTCACTATCAATAATAGTATTTAATGCCAAATAAGTGCCTTAGACAATGACCCAGCCTAGAAATGGATGGACACATGCATTATCTGCACAACACAAGTCACAAAAATAAACAATAATTACATCAAAGTTAAGATTCATAACTTAGCTCTATTTATTCAAGAAGTACAGCATTTGCTTTCATAATCTATGGAAGTCACCATGTAAATATGTCACAGAACCGCACAATCACAGGGAGGCTGATGGGGGAAGGCACCTCTGGAGATCTACTTCAACTCTGCTGCTCAAGCAGTGCCAACTAGAGCATACCCAAATACGACCATGTCCTGTTGGGTTTTGTATATCTCCAACGATGAAGACTACACAACCTCTCTGGGCAACCTGTTCCAGTGTTTGACCAACTGTATTAGGTTTGTGTGGCAGGGTTTTGGTAGCAGGGGAAGGGCTACTAGCAGGGGTGGCTTCTGTGAGAAGCTGCTAGAAGCTTCCCTGGCTTCAAGTTAGACCCGCTTCTGGCCAAGGCTGAGCCAACCAGCAAGAGTGGTAGTGCCTCTGTGCTAACATATTTAAGAAGGAAAAAACACAAAACTTGCAGTGGAGGAGGGGAATGAAATGTGAGAGGAACCCCTCTGTGGGTACCGAGGTCAGGGAGGAAGGAGGGGAGGAGGAGCGGGGGAGGAGGGGATGCCCCCCCAGCCCGTGGGGAGACCAGGCGGCAGGCTGTGTCCCCCCAGCCCAGGGAGGGCAGCCCCCGCGGGAGCAGAGGCCCACCTGCAGCCTGGGGAGAGAGGAGCAGGGGGATGCCCCCCAAGATGGCCGGGACTCCAGGGGAAAGCCCACGCTGGAGCAGGCTGTGCCTGAAGGACTGTAGCCCGGGGAAAGGACCCACGCTGGAGCAGTTCATGAAGGACTGCTGCCTGTGGGAAGGAGTCACGTTGGAGCAGTTCGTGAAGGACTGTCTCTTATAGGAGGGACCCCATGGTGGAGCAGGGGACAAGTGAGGAGTCCTCCCCTTGAGGAGGAAGGAGTGGCAGAGACAACGTGTGGAGAACTGACCCCAACCCCCATTCCCTGTCCCCCTGCGCTGCTCAGGGGGAGGAGGTAGAGAAATCAGGGGTGGAGTTGTGCCCAGAAAGAAGGGATGGGTGGGGGGAAGGCATTTTGAGATTTGGTTTTATTTCTCATTATCCTTGTTTTGATTTGATTGGTAACAAATTAAATTGATTTTTTTTTCCCCACATCAAGTCTGTTTTGCCTGGGACCATAAGTGGTAAGTGATCCCTTCCTGTCCTTATCTCGACTCACAAACCATTCATTTTATTTTCTCCTGCCCATCTCACCAGAAGGGAGGAGTGAACGAGCAGCTCATGGTGCTTTGTTGCTGTCTGGG
This sequence comes from Buteo buteo, assembly GCF_964188355.1. NCBI lineage: Eukaryota > Metazoa > Chordata > Aves > Accipitriformes > Accipitridae > Buteo > Buteo buteo. Next base: position 16,912,889 of record NC_134188.1, read on the forward strand.
CTTAAACAGTGACACCAACCTCACAGTAAAAGTGTTTTTCTTATGTGCAAGTGGAATTTCCTGCATGTCCTGTACGTACATTGTGTCTTCCTGTGCAGAGTACACCTTTTTTTGCTGTATTGAAGTTACCTCTAATAATATAAATTTATTTTCCATCAAAATATTTAAAGACCATTAGCAAGTGAGTAGCATAAACTGAATAGACTAGTCTTCCTGTCTTAGTGCAAAGAAAGTGGACTTCTGTAAGGCCTTTGATACAGTCCCCCAGAACATTCTTACCTCTAAATTGGAGAAGTATAGGTTTGATCAGTGCGCTGTTAGATGGATAAGGAATTAGCGGGATGTATGTGCATAGATATGTGCTGCATTTCTAGTTCCTTTAATGTTATGTTAGTTTTTCTGGGAGAACAGCTATTCAGGTCTTCTGATAAAAAAGATACTGTATCTCTTGTCTACATCATGAATAAAAAGTTCATCATTTTATAAGTCCTGCAACTTTTTTTATTTGTCCTTCATACTTTAAGTAGCTGTGTTCCATTTTCCTGTTCCATGTTAACCAGAGATTTTTCATGGATGCACTTTTGTTACTTTTATGTTGCCTGTGTTCTCTAACTTTTTTTTTCCTAATATTTATTTAAATGAAGTAATTCATTTCCATTGCAAATGTGAGAGGGGGTGACTTTGTTTAACTGCTACTTTCACTTTCTCTCTTGACCCAGATTTTTTAATAAAAGTCCTTTAGGTGACTGAAGAGTTGGGAATTGTAGGCAATTAGAAAAAAACATAATAAATCATCCTTAAACATTTCCTAATCATTCATAGTTTTCATTAATTTTTTTTTCTTCCCACTGAGTTTTGTTCATGACTGTTTTCAGCTTAGGAGATAAATCCTTTTAATGTGTTATAGCCCTGATCCTCAAAGGCTTTTGGATTCTTAGCTCTGACTGAAATAATGAGATTTAGTTTCTTTGGAAGCACAGCTGAAAAAAACCCTGTGTCTGTATCTTGCTGGTTAGGATATTCTGCTTGGAGGTAGGAAACCAAATTAATCCATGAGCGCTTGCAATCGCCTTGTCTTTAACTAACACAATGAAGTTTCTTAGAGAATTGTCCTATGCTGTTTCTACTTTTTTTTTTCAAAGCACCTATTACAAATACCTGCTTCATTACTTTTAAAAAAATCTGTATTAGTCATTGCTTTTTTTAACCTTGCTAATAATTTTTAAATGTTCTCTGAGATTTCCAATCTATCACGTGGCAGGGATATATCACTTTTAGAGTGATTCTGTGCAGAGATGTAGTGTGTGGTTTAGATTTAACATGCCTCATTAGCATTTCATTTGCTCCTGTTTTGAGGGACAAAGAAAAGCCATGCTACTCCACTGGCAACCTTTGAAGATTTCTGTTCAACACTTCCTTCCTGAGCTCACACAGCACAGGAAGACTTATACTCCATCAGAAGAGGTGGATTATATACCTGCTGAAATGGGCTTGTTTTGTTGACTGTGAATAAAGGAAAAGTGACTGTCCCTGCCACCTGTAGGACTGAGGATGTTCAAGATGCTTCACTATAGGTTTGCAAGCACTAAATCTTGCAACGCAAGTGTAATTACTTTTTGATGTTATTACAAAGCTAGCAAATGATCTTACTCTCAACATTAATTAAAATCAACTTGGAAAGTTACTCTTTTGTAGTGATGGGATCTAACTACAGGGCTGTAAAATAGAGAAATGATGAGTAACAATGTATCAAGTTTTGATGAGGTATGGTCCTGTTTGATGGGGTCCTATTTTAACATTTTCATTAATAAACTTAGGTGGAGCCTTGGCCTCCCTGAAGTGAATGACAAAATGTACTCACTTCGACAGGCTAGGTTGTACAATAAAATGATACAGTAATGAAAATCCCATCTAATATTACACTCAGCTTCAAATAATGGTGGGGACAGAAAATACATCAAAAACCCACCTATTGCAGACAATAAAAACAGATGGCAGGAAATAAAATTAGTTTCAGTTTGAAAACATATTGTCTCATTAATGTGTGAATAGAAAAAAAATCCCGAAGTGTAAAATCCCCTATTTGAGGTGTGGGGAAAAAAAGAAAGTAAAATAAAAAGATAAGACCCTCCAGAAAAGTTGTAAAGCTGGCAGAAAGACCTTAGGGTAATATTTAAAAATATGTTTGCATTTTATATGTGAAACATCTGAAATCTTGCATAACACAAAGCTGACAGCAACATTAGTTAGAGGTTATCTTAATAATTTCCACACATGGGGATGAACACCTGCCATTGTTTATGGGGTGAAAAATTTATTGTTTGTATTTGGTATTTGTGTTCCTAAACTGCAACTGAACAGAAATAAAAGATACATTCTAGAAGAGCCAAGGCCTTATTCTAGAGTCTAAAGAAACATTAATCTGTATGATTAAGGAAAACATGTAAAAAGGATGGTTAAGAGAAAGACTGACACTAGACATTTTTCTATATCTGAATGAGTCATGAACAAAAAATATTCATATATGTCACTAGAAATGTTAACACATATTTTCCCTTCTTTTAATTTAGAATATGCAAATTCTATAAGAAAAACAAGTATCAGCAGCATGTTAATACCAACAGCATCGGGGCATAACCAGAGAAGAAATCTGGATTGTTAAACAAGCATTGTATTGATTTACCTAATCATTGTTCTTCACTAATTGATAACATTGTTAAGTAGATTAAAGATTTGGTGGAAGATATATTCACGTTGTGTCATGTCATGTCATGTCATGTCATGTCATGTCATGTCATGTCATTATTAAAGCATGAAGGCCACAGTTTTATTTGTAAGGACTAAAGTAGAAGTAACAACAAAAACTTGTTTTTCTGAAGAGACAAATTCTACAGACATCTTTCATGGGAATAGTTATTATATCTAACATGTATACTGTGCTTCTAATCCACAGATATCAGAGATATTTACAAAGAAAGAAAAGTGGGAAAAGAAAAAAAATCCTGGAAAGCTGAAAAGTTCTCCTGCTCTGTAGCATCCTCCAACATTACCTGGTGAGCACTGATCCTTAAGAATTAACAGCTTCATGTGCCATGCCTTGGGGCAAGCAATACACATCCTGAGTCTCATGCTATAAAAACCCTCTCCCTAGTGGGACTAAACACAGATATCTCATTATTTCAGAGACAGACACAGGAAAAAAAAAAAAAATTTGGGGGGGTGGGGGGACACAGACGATGACAGGGAGGGAGGGGGCACTGCACATGACACAGATCCAGGGCCAAGTGTTATGTGGCCATGGTCCATCTGCCCTGAAGGCGTCTGGCTCTATGTGGTATGCGTGTGAACCACTGCCTCTGTTCACTAAGGACCAAAGACCACTGGGTGACATAGACGCATTTAGCAATGTAGATATGTATTTTGTTCCTTAGAAAGTTTGATCCAAATCACACCAAACCCTAAGATGCTGGAATTTCAAGTAAGCCACAGTTAACAGTGGAAACTGCTTGGGTGTACAGTGGTAGTACACTCGCAAGAACACCAAAGCTAATGGTAAGATGTGCTACTGTCTATGGCATGGTGCCAAACACAGCACGTCTTCTTGCAATAGATTCATAAAAAGTCCTTTGAAGCCAAGATTTTTCAAATGCAAACAAAGGGCCCAGAGGATTGACACCACTCGTGCATACAAGTTCACAAGAAGGATCTAACAGCTGAGATGAAAGGCCTCTGAAGATGTTAAGATTTTAGTAACCTGGGACACTAAATAGTTTCTAAGCCTACACATTGATCCTGTACATCTCTGATATGTGCCATACTCAGTATGTACTGCTGAATTTTATTCTTCCTTCTACTTGGATTGATATGATACTGGTGATTGAAGTTACAATGTAGCTGGAATAGGTTATGGGTGCAGTCCAAAAGCAAGTATCTATAAAATTTTAGATATTGATTTAATAATAATAATAATAATAATAATAATAATAATAGCCATATGCCTAATCACTGGGTTGCACTCTGTTATCACCAGTCAAAAGAATCTAAAATGTTTGACAAAACATTACACTTGTGAGAGACATAAGGGCACAGCATTCGTAAGTGTGTATGTGTAAGTGTTAGAATTTACTTTAAAGAACTGATGGGAGCCCTAGATTATTTTCATTTCCCCTCATTGTATTTATGGACAGGAAATTTACTGAAAAAAATTAAAGAAACACAGCAGGCGATAGGCTGAAAGAGTCTTTGGTTACTATAGCCTTCATAGTTACCGTAAATACAACTGAAACAGAATTTGAACAGGAACCATATTACAATCTTATAGTCCAAAATCTCAGATATTCTTTTTATCACAAGGAAGAAAAACCTTGAAATTTGATTATTATTAAATGGAATAGTACAAAACTTTGAGTTGTGAATTGCCCCATCTTTCTTTGTAAGAAGCAGACAGTGATGTCTGATACACAAGTAGAGTTGGAAAAAAGTACTATTGCCTCTTTCCTCTAGCAAAACCACTGAGAAAGAGACTGGCCCGGAGAAGAGCAGAAACTAACTCACTTAGTATGTCCTACATTTTGTTGCTGCTAGATAAACATTTAGCCGTTTGAAATAAAAAGAAATTGTGTATATTTACATCAAGATTTTGATGAAAATGGAGGTAGACTATTTGTCCACAGTTCCTTTCACAGTTCTCCTTTCTGGTTCTCCAGCTCGAGAAAGGGAGGAGGAGAATGCTTTTGCAGCTTTCAGCATTTTGTAGCTCAGAATCACAATCAGATAAATTCTGCCATATATTGTCCCTTTATTCCTTTTTCCCCTTAGTTCTCTTTTCTGAAATGATTATCCTGAAATACCAACCCATTCCTGTATTCAGATTCAACAGTAATACTCCTGTGTGTGACAGAAGCACCAACCCATTTTACCTGATGGGCACAAACTACACCAATGCACAGAACAGTTATAACACAGTTGTGGCTAGAGCAATGTTTGATGCACTTCCTTCCATGACACCCTGTCATCTATTAGGGAATTTGCTCTTTCTACAGGAAAGACCTCATATACCACACTGATAAACAGCAACACAAAATCCTGGGACAGATAGGAAGAGCAGACACTGCACACAGATTTTGTTCCAAGAACGTCAGCAGTAATATGACATTTTAAATGCTAAATGGAGAAATATATAAAATTGGTGGGCTCAACATGGGTTTAACTCTCCTCTTGCTGAAGGAACTGACAAAAGTTTTTGTGGACAACGTTAATCCCCTGTAGAGCAGAGACTTGCAGCCATGAATTTCATCCTATGGAATAAATGCAGCTTTTTTTTTCAAAGGGTATCTCTCCCAATTTACATTAACCAAGATTCTCTCCCCTCAAATGTTGCAAGATTAAATAAGAATGTTTTCTGCTACGCAGCTGAGGTCTATTAAGTTTGTCTCAGAAGCCTTAGCTTCTGTGTGCCATGCACAGTGTAAACTCAGAGGTAACTAACAGTAAAAGGAAGCTAAAATGAATGTTATCCATTCCTTTTCCCTTCAGAAGAAAAGAAAACAGAACCCCGCTTTGTTGATGAAAGCCCAGCATTCACAGCTCAGCAGTCAGTCTTTGATTTGGAGCTGGTTTGCACTAGGGGTGCCATGACACTGATTTTTTATGGGCAAAAAATGAGGATAACAAGGCACTTAATAAGATTAAGTGATTTAGAGATACATCTGCAAAGCATAGTTTAAAAACATCAGACATTTTCTTTTTCTCTCTTTCCCTCCCTTTTTATCTTCTATGCAGGAACAGAGAAACAGATTTCTGCTGTGGTGTTTTTGGTTTTTTTTTCTCTCTCCAAACCTTATATCTTTATTTAAATAGTAAAACTATATCCTTTGTAACCAGTTGACATATTTGTCACTACAATCACAAAAGAACAGTAAGAAAGACATAGAGAGAAACAACGAAATGGTGAACAATTCTTTAATGACAATTAAGAATTACACAGAAAAAAAACACAATCAAGTTGATCCTGAGATAATTAGAATTAATGGCACCTAGTTGTTTCCAGCATCCTGTGACTAATTCTTTCCCCCTCTACGTCCACCCCCACCCTCCTATTCTCAGCTCCCTTCTATGTCTCCACACTCAAAACACTTGTTGCTTTCTCAAATCTCCTGTTTATTTTCCTGGGTCAGAGGCAGTTTATGATCTGTCTGATTTAAAGGTCCACAGTAAGTACGCTCTTAGATTGGTCGGGTGGCTGCTAACTCTTGGAGCAGGTGAGGGGATAAGTTACAACTGCTTTTCTCCCTTTATTGGGTAGAAATGATTAAAGAAATTACAATCTCTTACTAATGGTATTCATGAAACCTGAAGAAATTTTGTCTCTTTAAGACCTCATCTGTTATTTTCAATGTTCTTGAAAGCTGGTTGATGATTTCAGTACTATTAGAGGAGGACTGAAAGATACAGACAGTCTGATCATATAAAACTTGTTGCCTTAGCAAAACATGCTAAAGGATACAGAGATAGCTTATTTCTGGCTTGATATGGCTTACTGTTGCTTCCAGAAGTATTTAACCTTTAACAATAACTCAAATCCAAGCTTTCCACTGTAAGAATGTATTAAAGTTCCTTATAGAAACTGAATGTTAGTGATTTCTGCTCATAGATTGTCCTTGAAATAATTTATTTTCAGGTTTTTTTTCTGTTGGATTCACAGATAAACTCAGAAGATCAAAATAAGGATGTCCACTCCTGAAAAACATTGCTTTCTTTTTTCATTGCAAATATGAATTAAAATGTAGAAAATTAAAAGCAGAAACATGGGGGGAAACATCTGTGAAACATGGTTCAGAGAAATTATATTGTTTCAAGACAGATTTTTAGTCTTGGAACAACAGGTGCTCCTAACATCTGGAATCCCCACACTCCCCTGTGCCAGTGGACAAGTTCATAGTTTGCTACCTGTGATGGAAAGCGCCTAAAACTGGGAAGAAACTGTGCTAATCATTAAGGAAGCTCTGAGATCTATTAGGAAAAATACCTCGTGAGCATAGATGCATTAAGCTGATGGTTTCCATTCTGAGGCTACTCAGCCAGTCTAACCTGTCTCAGGGTCACAAGCCTTGGAATTTTTAAGACAAGACAAAAAAAGGAAGGGCTTTTTTTTGACTGAAAACTGAAACAAAACAGCATTCTAGCTTCAAAGGAAAATTACATTTTAATTTTGAGATTTCTTGCAGAAAACTGCTTGAAATAACTGTGGAATTCATAATTTGCTCAACCCCTATTTTTCTGTAGTGAGAGTCATCACAGCTATACACACAGACTCAAAGAATCACAAAATGGTTGAGATTGGAAGGGACCTCCGGAGTTAATCTGGTCCAGTCCCTCTGCTACAGCAAGACCATGTAGAGCCGTTTGCCCAGAACCATGTCCAGACAGCTCTTGAATATCTTTAAGTGGGAGACTCCACAACCTCCCTGGGACACCTGTGCCAGTGTTCAGTCACACCCACAGTAAAAAAGTGTTTCCTGATATTCAGAGGGAACCTCCCGTGTTTCAGTTTGTGCCCATCGCCTCTGGTCCTGGCACTGGGCACCACTAAAACCAACCTGGCTCCATCTTCTTTCCACTCTCCCTTCAGGTATGTGAACACATTGATGAGAACTCCCCTGAGCCTTCTTTTGTCTAAACAGTCTCAGCTCTCTCAGCCTTTCCTCATAGGAGGAAAGCCCCTTCATCATGTTTGTGGCCCTTTGTATGACTCTCTCCAGTATGTCCGTGTCTTTCTTGTACTGGGTTGCTCAGAACCGTACACAATACTCTAGGTGTGGCCTCACCAGGGCAGAGGGGAAGGATCACCTGCCTCAACCTGCTGGCAGTAGTTTGCCTAATACAGCCAGGATGCCATTAGACTTCTTTGCAGCAAGGGCCCATTGCTGGCTTGTGTTCAACTTTGTGTCCACCAGGACCCCCAGGTCCTTTTCTGCAAGGCTGCTTTCTAGCTGGGTGGCCCCCAGCACATATTGGTGCCTGAGGTCATTCCTCCCCAAGTGCAGGACTTTGCACTTCTTGTTGAACTTCATGAGGTTCCTGTCAGCTGGTTTCTCCAGCCTGTCAAGGTCCCTCTGGACGGCAGCATGACCCTCTGGTGTATCAGTCACTCCTCCCAGTTTGGTGTCATTGCAAACTTGCTGAGGGTACACACTTCCCCATAATCCAGATTATTAGTGAAGATGCTGAACAGGACTGGACTGAGTATAGACCCCTGGGCTACACTGCTAATTACTGGCCTCCAACTACATTTTGCACTGCTGATTAACACTCTCTGGGCCTGGCCATTCAGCCAGTTTTTAATCCACCTCAGTGTCTGCTCATGCAACCCATACATAACAGCTTGTCTGTGGTGATCTTATAAGAGACAGAATCAAAGGCCTTCCTAAAGTCCAGGTAGACAGTATCCATTGCTCTTCCCTTATCTACTAGGCCAGTCATTTCATTGTAGAAGTTTGTTAAGGTGGTCAAGCATGACTTCGTCTTGGTGAATCCATTCTGGCTACTCCTGATTATTTTATTGTCCTTACTGTGCCTAGAAATTGTTTCCAGAATTAGCTGCTCCATCACCTTCCCAGAGACCGATGTGAGGCTGACCAGCTTGTAGTTCCCTGGGTCCTCCTTATCGCCCTTCTTGAAGACAGGAATGACATTTACTTTCCTGCAGACTTTGGGCACTTCTCCCAGTTGCCATGAGTGATCAAAGATTACCAAGAATGACCTCACGATGTTATCAGCCAGTTGCCTCAGCACTCATGTTTGCACTACCCCTGAAAAACAAGACAGGAGATGTACAGACTGGCTGATGAATGGATTGAAAGCAGCCCTTTGGAGAAGGACTTGGGGGTACTGGTGGAAAAGAAAAAATGGTATTTGACAGCAACATGCGCTTGCAGCCCAGAAAGCCAATTGTAACCTGGGCTGCATAAAAAAACCCAAACATGGTCAAAGGTCGAGGGAGGTGATTCTCTCCATTTACTCTGCTCTTGTGAGACCCTACCTGGAGTGCTGCATCCAGTTTTGGGGTCCCCAGTACAAGAAAGACATGGACCTTTTAAAGTGGATTGAGAGAGAGGCCATGAAAATGATCAGAGGGCTGGAACACCTCTCCTATGAAGAAAGGCTGAGAGAGTTGAGGTTGCTCAGCCTGGAGAAGAGAAGGCTCTGTGGCGACCTTGTTGTGGCCTTTCAATACTTAAAGGGGGATTAAAATAGAGAGAACTGGTTGCCAAGACAAGTTGTGGATGCCCCATCCCTGGAAGTGTTCATGTTGGATAGGGCTTTGAGCAACCTGATTCAGTAAAAGATGTCCCTGCCCGTAGCAAGGGGATAGGACTAGGTGTTCTTTAAAAGGCCCCTTCCAACTCAAACCATTCTATGACTCCATGGTCCCATCAGTGCCCATGGACTTATGTATGTCCAGTTTGCTTAAGTGTTCCCTGACTTGATGCTCTTCCACCAAGGTTAGATCTTTGTTTCAGCCTTTCCCCCTGATCTCTGAGACCTGGGAAGCCCAAAGGCTGGTCTTCCTAAGAAAGACTGAGGCAAAGAAGGCATTCAGTATTTCAGCCTTTTCCATGCCCTGTGTAACCAGGTCCCCAGTCTCATTGAGCAATGGGTCCACATTTTCCCTAGTCTTCCCTTTGTTGCCTGTGTGCTTATAGAATCCCATCTTGTTTTCTTTGACATTCCTGTCCAGACTCAATTTCATTTGGGCGTTAGCTTTCCTAGCTTCATCCCTGGATGCTTGGACAATGTTTCTGTATTCTGCCCAAGTTACCTCTCCTTGCTTCCACTGTCTGTATGCTTTCTTTTTGTGTTTTATTTTGTCCAAGATCTTGTTCATCCATACAGACCTCCTGCACTTTTGCCTAACCTCATGTTCATTAAGCTGGAACACTCCTGAGCCTGGAGGAAGTGATCCTTGAATATTAGCCAGCTTTCTTGGATCCCTCATCCATCCAGGACCTTGTTCCATGGGATTCTTCCAAGCAGATCTTTGAAGAGGCCAAAGTCTGCTCTCCTGAAGTCCAGGGTTGTGAGCTTGCTTTTCACCCTCCTCCCTGCCTTCATGATTCTGAATACCACCATCTCATGGTCAGTGCAGCCAAAGCTGCCTTTGACTTTCACATCCCCAACAAGCCCTTCCTTGTTGGTGTGTATGAGGTCCAGCAGAGCACTGCTCCTTGTTGGGTCCTCTATCACTTCGAGGAGGAAGTTGTCGTTGACAAAGTCCAGGAACCTCCTGGGTTGCTTATGTACAGCTGCTGTCCATCCAGCAGATATCAGAGTGATTGAAGTCCCCCATGAGGATGAGGGTCTTTGAATGTGAGGCTGCTCCTATCTGCCTGTAGAGGGCCTGATCCACTTGTTCTTCCTGGTTAGGTGTCCTACAGCAGACACCTACTATAATGTTACCCTTACCTGTCTTCTCTTTAATCCTCATCCCTAAGCTGTTTGTTGGCTCTTCATCCTTCCTCAGACAGAGCTCCATGCACTCCAGCTGCTCTGTCACATAAAAGGCAACTCCCCCTCCTCATTTTCCCTTCTTAAAGAGCTTGTATCTCTCCATTGCAACACTCCAGTCATGGGAGCCATCCCACCACATCTCTGTGACCCTAAGAAGATCGTAGCCCTGCAACTGCACACATATCTCTTAACTCATTGTGTTTATTCCCCATACTGTGTGCATTGGTGTACAGGCACTTTAGAGAAGCACTCTAGCATGTTGAGTTGCTGGAGAGTGTTTTGTGAATTTCTCCATAATGGTTTCTTGTAGGCACTTCCTTGCTGACATGCAAGTGCTGGAGGTGACCTCACTTAAGCCTGATTTTGTTGGTTTTGTGATCCTTTCCTGCCATATGACCCCATGCCCTTTGCTCAGCGATCCCATCACATTACCCCATGTCCTTTGCTCATCTTGATATAAGAAAGCATTTATTTTACAGTGAGAACAATCATTCACTGGAACAACCTTCCCAGGAATGTGGTAGAGTCCCCATCACTTGAGATTTTCAAGACGCAACTGGGCAGGGCACTACATAATCTTGTCTAGGCTCAGTTTTCCACAAAAGGTTGGGCCAGATGGTCTTTCAAGGTCCCTTTTGACCTGGGCTGTTCTATGATTCTATGATCCTGTCTGTCAGTCTCTCACAAGACTGCTGGTTACAATCTCCCTCCCCCATTATTCTTAGTTCAAAGCCCTCCTAATGAGGTCAGATGTCTTATTGGCAAAAATAGCTTTGTCCTGTTTAGGGAGGTGGATTCCACCTCTCCCAAGCGGATGCTAAACTGCAAATAGGATCCCATGATCACAGAACCCAAAACCCTGTTGCCAACACCAGTTCTGCAGCCAGACGTAAGTGCAGTCCAGCCTCACAGTGGTATATTTTTAGCGGGGGCGACCTGACTCCGGGGATGGTCCAGGGATGTCTCATAAACCAAATTAAGTCTTTCTCATTGATGTTTGTGGGGTTTCTAAGAACTTCATTTGGTTCATTTGTCTGATTAGAAGAGAACTGAGATTGGTTTGGACTCTAATAAGGAGGGAAGGATTAAAATCACAAAGCAAAAATTTCAAAACCTGCACATTTTGCACTCTGAAAGGGTTAATAAGATTAGGACTGGCAGTTGATATTCAGAAGTTGAAGTAAATACACAAAATATGCAGATCCAAACCTTAATTCATTTGCTTATCTGCCACTTTTGGAACTATCATTGAGTTATATAACATTTCTTAAAATTAAAACATTTCTAAAACCTATAAAGCAGCTTGCACTGCTGAGTATATTGTTCTTTATAAACTGTCTTTAAAAAACCCAACCATATGGATCTGTCTCTTTTGCAATATCTTTTACTGAGCCAGGATGTCTTTAAAAAAGAATTAGAACAATAATAACAAGAAATGCTGTCAGTATTTTAAATGTTTTGACCCAAAGGCATTTAGCATGGATTCATCTGATGTATTATAAAACAGAAAAGCATTGAATTGATCGCATCGCCTTAGAGTTCTGGTTATATTTTGCAAGCCTTTTTTTTACATTTTTGTGATAAGTGCACACCATCTAGGAAATTAAGAGTTAAGAGGAAGAAAAATTGTTGGATTACTTCTAAGTTACTGTCATTTTTTAATTTAAAAAGTTAATTGCTGTCTATAAAATGAAGTCTCTGTGTCTGTTACTGGCTGAAAAACATAACACTTACTTTTAGAAGGTCTGCTTTCATTGCAAAAATAAAGAACAAAACTGCTGATTATTCAACTGACAGTGTTTTTACGTAACTGAAAAGGTGTTAATTGAAAACATGTTAGATTGATTTAGGAACATGGGGCTCGATTACCAAGTAAAATTATGGATAATTAAGGGAGTATTTCACATCCAAGTTGAAAAGTAGTTTCTCTGCAGTGAAATAGGAGCTTTGCTAGTGATTGGAATGAGGCAGGATTTCATCTTTATGTGTTCAACTACTGTCAAAACGATTTACACATGAAGTGCCAAACCCTGAATACCTCTGTGATGTCTTTATAGAAACCCACCTCCCAAATATTATTTTTTACAACATACAGCCTAAAAATAAACAGCAAAATTGCTGTATCACCATACCTATCTAAAAAGTAGGTACTAGCTAAGGGATTTTTACCCTTTGCTTCAATTAACTGGTTTTCTCTCAACTTGTTTTATGCCTATGCTTATATTCAGATTTGTAAAGATCTTTTTTCTGAACTTGAAACTCAAAGTTACTTCCTTCCTTATGTGTATTCTTTGTTAGAGGTGTGCCTTGCAGAGGATTGCCTTGCTTTGTGATCCAGCACAGTGCTGCTCCATGCCACGCAGAAGATGAGACTTAAGGAAACCGGGTTCAGATCCCTGACACTGTTTTGGAGAGCTATCACCAAGCTAAAGATGGAGATGCAGATATACCTGTATATTCCTTTTAAGTAGAGTCATAGGCCTTACTTTGCAGAGTCTGGTACCTAATATGTATCAGCTATAGTAGAAATAAATGTGGGTCTGCAGTAACTAATGTTTCCTATAGTTACGGAATGCATAAAAGCTGAGTTACGCATCTTGAATTTGTCTGAAAACAAACATTGTTTCTATTTCAGTCACAGAGAGAACTGAGCAATGATAAGCCCTCATCTCATCAAAATTCATTTTCTGTCTCTCTTGCTGTGGAGCCTCCACTGCCATCTGGTATATTTTATTTTCTTCCTCTTCAGATGCGTATCCTTAAGAGCCAGCTGCTATACAGCCCTCAATCTCTCAATGCCTTTCTCCAATAGTTCCACACTTGAGTTACACCAGCTATTCTGTTCACTGCTGGGGAGCCTTTAACTTACATGGGCTCACAGAGCCCAGTATCACAGGTTGTGACCTTGGATGAAATGATAGGTTTTTAAGCCTAGTATTATTCAGGCTAAACATGATCCAGGTGAGTGAGCAAAAGTCAAGACTCAGGTATTTATAGGAGTTGATTGGACTTCATTCAATTTTTTTCAGAATCCATCTCTTATTAGTTCTGCATGAATACTGGAATGATCTTTGCAGGCTTTCCAAAAAGACATTTTGGACCCTAATTGTTCTACACTGACTATTAATGGATGTTCAGTGGTTGGAAGAATTGCTAACTAGACGACTGTTAATTACTATATCACATGAACTTCAACTGATTTACCATGCAAATGGAAAATCTGAAGTTGTCTAAAAGTAACTTCTTTGGGGCTTGGTTTGGACCTGTTGTCTTTCTCCCTCGTCCTCTATACACATACATTTTACAGCAGTGATAGCAGCAGAAGCAGTTCCAGTCTAGATACAAGATGTTATCTATATGCTGACAACACTACATAATAGGCTTGGCCCAGCATCTCAGGAAATTGGATCACCTTTGCAAGTTGACTATGTGGTATTTCAGAAATGCTTGATGAGTAATAAATTAGTGCTAAACTTTGAGGAAAAGTTATAAAATTCACCTTTAATTCCAAATTAAGAACATTAGTATCTCAGTTGCTGTTAGGTAGTGCATATACTAATGATTTTATTTTTTTTTCTTTTTGAGCTATTCAATTTCTTTAAATACCCTGTTATTTGCCCATCTCAATTAGTTTTTGCCTGGCCTGAAGTAAAGAATTTCAACATGGTCCTCTGAAATTGTATCTGAATAAATTATCTCTCAGGAACAACTGTCACTGTCCTTCATGTAATCACTGGAAACTGATTTCCTGAGCAAATTCAAATCAAAAAATCCAGATCTAGAAATCACAGCTTGATTCACAGAGGGAGTATGCTCACTGTTTGAAACTTATTACACCAGTTACAAGACTTTTTAAGCTAATGCCCATTGCAGACCAAGGACAGTTTTTCAGTCTTAAAGATCTGTGACACGGCTGGACCATTTGTATTTTCCTTCATATGATGATGTGTGAAAGCCTTACAAGGCCCTTCATCTGTGGTACAGGTCTGCAGCATTTCTGTTTTGTTCTGCTTCATTCTCCATGCAGTACATGCACAGTTTCCTGGCCTCTTCTTTAGAACTTCATATATCAGGTTAGATGAGGGCAAATTTCTAATGAGTATTCCTTTTGTGCTGAATTAGTTTTGAGTTGTTTTGATGGACATGTTAGATAAAACTGGTTTTGTTGACACTGATATATCTCTGCATTTTACAGTATATCTTAATGGCTTCCATATGTTCAGGTCAAAAGTATTCTCAGTTCATGGAGGTTTTTTTTAATGAAGTCGTGGTAAATTTCCAGGAAGTTTATTAATGCTTCTAAATTTTCTGTAGTGTCACAAAGGATTCTAACCTATAGAAGTCTACAAAATAAAAGTATTAATGTAAAGAAAGCACATAGTTTCTTTTTCTATTCTTTCACTGGTAGGCATTTTCTCTGAAAGCCTGTTGATTTCAATCACAGGGCATTTACTAAACATTTTGTTAATGACATTTGTGACATTAAATTTCTCTGTTGAATACTGAATTTTGTGGTTACACTACCCAGATAGGGGAGATTTCCATACTTAATACAAAATTCCTTGCGAAAAAATGTTTTTGTTATTTCTATGGTTATTTTAAAGAAATCATAATTTTCCTATAACAGTATGAACAGTATTAGCTTTAGTAATGACAAAAGGAGTGAAGTATCAGAAAAAGCAGGGAAGAGAAAGAAATGAGGAAAAATATATAAAAAAAGGAGGATGCCAAAGTATCTACTGTGTGAATAGTGTGACAGTGAGATGGCAAGACAAAATCTATATACTGATATGAACAATTCTTGTTCAGAGGGATTCACTATCACATTTACAATCCCAATCTTGTCTGCTTGCATGAGAGTTACAACAAAAGAATGAAAACTAAAAGGAATGATGATCAAAAGTAAAACTGATAATTCTGCATATATGTCTTTATATGAAAATGGAAATAATAATTAAATTGAAACAATAATAACAACCCACAGATTTCCTAGTGAAATTACTCCTTAGTCATGGTCCTGCTATAGAGAATACATACAGAATATGTATTGGCAAGTAATGTAGCAGGAATAGATCAGTAGGTCATGCAGTTGGTGGAAAAGCCCAATTATATACAGGTAAAGGCATGTAGATCAGACAGATTGCGTCTGTTCCATTGGACCAACCATATCTGCTATGTATTCAGTTCAAAGCTTCTGAAGGAAAGTTATCTCACAAACTAAATAGTCCTCCAATGATCATCTTAAGAAGTCTCACCTTGTCCTTTCAAACAGAAGAGAATTTTCTATCATGGTCCCTGACAATATTGCCAGACAAGGACTCACACCTGAAAGCTTTATTTATGTTCCTGTCTGTTCCATTTCTGATCACACTGAAATGTATCCTGCTTAACCCATCTCTGTTCTGGGTTTCAGCAATGTTCAATCAGAGATCTCAATAACCTGGCCCATACACCCCAAAAAACATATATAGCAAAGTGTTATGCTTACCCAAACTAGAAAATGGAGCATGAGCTCCTGGGATTACTGATGCCCACTGTGCCCAGGGTGGACCACTCAATTGTGTTTGGATGTGCCTCTTTGGAGGATACAGAGAAGGAGACCTGGAATTACATGGGAGGGTACCACCTCTGGCTTCAAACTCTGTAAAAGATGGATGTCTGCAGCACCACTCCCCAAGCGCAGTTGTTGTCTCTGGTCTTCAAGGCCATAATTTTCATCTTCTTGAATGGTCTGCACAGTTTTCTACCCATTCTTTTGTATTCAGCAGCATGCATGTGGTTAGCAACCTCCTGATATTGTGACTGGGTTATTCTCCTTCCTGAGAAACTTTTGGTGCTTTCACAATAGGTGCAGTGGTGTTTTTTCCTGGACCCATGTTGCACCTTGCTGAATTTTCTGTATGTGGCAGAGCAGAACTTACTATAAAGAAATACAATGCTAGGAATGCATTATTAAAATACAGTACATTTCTTTTTTTGTTTTCTTAACTGAAACTGTTCTGAAATGACTCTGAAGAAAATTATTGGAGGGGCTCGAACCCTAAGCCCTTGGGGGTCTTCTTTAGACAGTCAATGAGCTCAGGACAACTATAAACAGCAATACTATGCCCCCAGTAGATCAAGCATTTTCTGGGCTCACCCAATCTCTCAGTTTCATATATGTTTCTAAGATAGGCATAGCCTTAGTTCAAAGCTCATTCCTTTGGGAATATGGAAAATTTGTATACTACAGTTATCAAATATTACTAATCAGGGAGGCGTCTGCTGTAGGTTTGCTGTTATGGAAAGCACATTAAGTGTCTCATCTGGCTGAATTAACTTTTGTATCTGGTTAATAGTTTTCTTATGGGGGAGGGGGAATTTTTCTTTATTTTTCAGAAAAGGTATGAAAAGGATTCACCACCAATTATGAAGGTTATTCTGTCTATTCTTCTGGTTAGCTGCCTGGAGAGTGCTGACAAATAACACAGGTGTATTTCTAGGAGAGAATTTGAGGCAATCCTCTAATAGCTGTGACAGAAGATTATCTGGATGTAAGTTCCTAGTCAGAATAGATTTTCTGTCTATCAAATGAGATCCAAACCAGTTCTTTCAAGAATCATTAATTCTCATAGCATTCAGGCTTTTAGAAATAGTTCACTAACCACTGAATAAAAAGCTTTTTTTAAGACTAACCAGGATTGCACCAGCTTTAAAGCTTTTATCAGTAATTAGACACATACAGGCTGAAGGTTCCCATGAGTGATAGGGTTATGATTTTCTTACACACACACACACACACCCCTTTTTCTTTTCTTTTTCTTTTTTTTTTTTTTCTTTTTTTCTCTTTATGTGTAAATACAATGCTTCAGTATGACAAGTAAATTGCTGGGCATGTCAAATTTTGTTACCTTGACTACTGCAGCCACTTACTTTATAACCTTTTGTTTCTGTTATTGCACCTCTCAACTTCATCCAGCAACTGTCACTAAAATAATTTTCCTTTGTCAGTGCTCAGATCATATCATTCCACTGCTCTGTAGCTCCCTGCATTGCTGTCTTATCTTCTTCTGAATCAATGCTATATGTTTTATCTCAACTGACAAGGCCTTTTAGAAACCTGCTTACATTTCAATTTTAGATAATAATTAGGTCTCTGATTCAAGTTTACTTTTCTCTGGGTCACCTTTCCTGGACATAGTTATTATGAAGTTTTCATCTCATGATGAACTCAGTCCCAAATAGCTGGGAGATGGAAACACACAGTGTATCTTTACTATGTGCTCTACCCTGTGCTTTACCATGTGAAGCAGAAAAAACTCCAGGAGTTGAGGTAACCATGAGAAAGGGAACCCACATTACAGCTCTGCAGTTACTTATTTTGCCAATTCCCTAGCTAAGCAAAATACTGAAAAAAAAAAAAATTGTGACAAGCCAAACTTATTTTTTTTTATTGTTACAAGAAAAACAGACATTTTCTTTCTGGTTCAAACAAAATTTTTGATTGAAACACAGTATGTTGTTTCTTTTTTTTTTTTAATTGGAGGACAATTTCTTCAGAAATCTATTTCAAAAGAAGTGGTCACTATGTTGACAACAGACATTTTACTTTTTCAGCTTTTCATACTTTTGGTTTTTTTTCTGGCTAAAACATTGCAACACTCAACAGGAATTTGCAAGTAGTCACATTTTTTATTGACATAGCTAAAAAAAAAAATCCAATGAGTCCATTTGGTAGTCTGAATCTATATAAAATTTTTGCCTGAGGATCTGCCTGTGCATGCAGATCTTTATGTAATGATACATAACACACCTGTTCAGCAAAGAGTACTGTTCCAGCTCCTAAGACTAGTGTAATTTAACTTCTAATTAAAATAGACCTGTGTTTTGTAGGTCCAGGTGATCTCAGCAGTTACAGACAGACATAAGCACTGTGCTTAGAGATTCATTTACCCCCTCTCTCAGCTTGGGTTTTTCTCTGTACCGAACCAATCCTTTGGGTCTCTCATACCACCCCCCAGTATCTCACATCCTTTCATGCTGCTTTGTCTTGAAGAATGATTAGAGTTCCTTCAGGTATAAACTGGTATTGAGTATTTCACAAAACAACAGACTATCCTACAGGCTTCAAGATATCTTCTGAATTCCTTCTCCAAGGCTTTTTTGAGGACATCTGTCAGGGACCTTTGCTATTTGCCTTCACATGTTCTTTTAAAAGGGGGGGGGGAACATAAGTTTTTTTCATCTGAGAGATAGCAAACCATTTGACAAAATTTGCCCATGTTACAAATAGATAAGCAAAGAATCGTTAAAACAATCTTGGGATTAGACATTTTGGAAGAAATATCTAATCTTAGAAAGTAAATTACAAAGGAATCCAAGATGACACAGATGAATTGATTTTCATACAGTGATATCAGCATGGGAATTTAGCCAAGTGATAACATCAGAAGTCAATTTACAACTCAAAAAAATACTTTTCTTGATAGTAACACACTTGAGGTTTAGGAGTTAAGTGAGGTGAGCCAGGCAGATGTAAGAGGGTTTTCTGTTGCTCTTTAGAGGTTTTTTCTTTTTACACTTTGTTCACAGTGTGGAACAATTCCAGAAGAATGTTCAAAATCAAAATGAATCTGATAGGCTTTCCCTACAGCATTTGAAGTAATAAAATAAATTATGGAAGAACAAGCAAATCCTACCACACAACTGCGAGAAGACTATGGAGAAAAAAAAAACCACAAAACAACTTTTCACATTTCCAGATAAAGAAATTGTTAACATATTAATTTAGAACTTAACTAAGGCCAAGGTTGGTTTCTTCTGGACCAAGACATGTCAGTAAGTCATTATGCTAGCTGCTCCCCCCCAGTGCCCTGCTGGAAATTATTGCCACCACTGATGTGTCAGGAGCTTAGTTCATATGTATACCTTGTAATATGCTTCAGGCAAGAACAGTCAGACAAGCTGAAGCCACCATTATACACTGTTTAGGGAAACCAGGCTGAGTTTTGCCTCAAGCAAATAAAAGACACTTGCTGTTCTCCCAGAAATAATGAAGAACTGAAAGTAGTCACTTCCACTGGCACATCTGTGTCAGCTGGGAAGGCATTTTTCCAGTGTTGGAGAGAGCTTGATTCTGCTTCTCTTGCTCTGACCAAGTAACACAGTATTATGCAAATATTGTCATAGATTGAGATAGCATAGTGACTTTAGACATTTTTCTTGATAACACTCACCTTTACATAACTGTTATTCTGCAAACAGTCCCGAGGGTGTCAGTTATTGGAATCCTATCCCCTTCAGTACTTAGGTCAAAATTATTAATCAAAGGCATAAACAAAACATTAAATCTGGGGAACTTTCAAATATTAAGGAGATAGTATGCTTCAGAAGATGCATACAAATTCTTATTTTACTAGTTTTCCACTTTCACTGACAGTGTATGTGTTATAGGTTAAACAGATTAGTCTGACCCTTCACAGAGGAGTGCAGGTAGCCCTGCATTCTTCAGTTTATGGAAGGGCAAAGAATGATGTATATTACAGGCCTGTTCAGTGGATTAAACTAACATTTCTGGAATTTTAAGTAGATCCCTGGCTTTTTAAGTAGAAAGGCATAGTCTGGTTTTTCTTTAGTGTTACAATCAAACCACATGAAATTCAGGGGGCATGGGCATGAAAGAGACAATAAAACAGTAAATAACCAAGGGCCTAACTGAACAGAAATTCTTAGGATCACAGGGTAGTTTCTGCTGGAAGAGATCTCAGGGGGTCTCAAGTCCAATGTTCTGCCCACAGGAGGGTCACCCAGGTGATCAGACCAGGTTGCTCAGGATTTCGTCCAGTCAGCACTTGAAAATCTCCAAGGATGGAGACTGCACAACCTCTCCGGGCCACCTATGCCACTGACTCATGGAGAAAAAAAAAAAATCCGTATATCCAGTCTGAACCTCTCGATTCAACTTGTGCCTTTTGTCTCTCCGGTGCACTGCACAGCTGTGAGGAGTCCGACCGTCTCCTCAGTGACCTCCCCACAGGCGCTGGGAGCTGCCGTGACGTCCCCCCAAAGCTGACTGAGCCTAGCTCCTCCAAGCCTCTCCTCACAGGACAGCTACTGCTGTCCTCGCCATCTTGTTGGCCTCTCCTGAAATCTCTCCAGCTTATTGACGTCTTTGCTGTAGTGGAGGTTTGCCCTCTGTGGAGCCAGAAGGTCTCTGGCCAGCTCTGTCTGTGTGAGTGAGACAGTCAGTACCTGCAGCTGGAGTGGGGCTGTGGCCCCTGGGGCTTGTAAGCCCAAGTGCCGTCAACGGGACGCCGGGCGAAGCTACTGGGCAGACTGGCTGTCTACGCCCAGCTGATGGAGGCCTCCCGATTGCGCATACAGGTATATATCTATACACAGGTATAGATAGCCACACACATTCTCACTAGTAAACCTCCATCCTGCTCAAGCAGAGAAGGGAGCAGGATAAGGCTTTTGGTGCTGTTTGTCTTTTTGTGAGTACTCTTGTCTGTCTGTCTGTGATCAGTGTGGCCAGCCAGGTATATATGCATAGAGGTATACATGTCTGCATGTATGTATGCATGTATATGGTGTATGCCTGTGCTCTCTGTGTGTGGCTACTAGGAATACATGCTCAGCTTCACCACTGGTTGGACCTGCGGACAAGGAGCTGGGGCACTTCACAGCTCTCAGGCTGTTGGGTCCAGCCTGATTTCCCCTAATATTAAACTTTGAAAAAACTTCTTAGGAGAAGAGATGAACACTGTTTGCTTTACTGAGAACATATTACAGGGAATATGCTATATCAGGAAGGTGATTTGATTACATAATCAGCCATTACATGAAGTCATAATAATTATGTTTGGGGCAGTAAGATGCATTTGTAACTGTGATTTTTATTTCCAAATCTTTGTTTTTAGAAGTGAAAAAAGATTGACCTGATCAGAGAAAAATTATGCATTGGTTCATAACTTGATCTAAATCAAGAAAGCTCTCTTAGAACCATATATATATTAGATAAAATTGTATTTCAATGGCATTTGTAATAATGTGATCTTTGATCAGACACAGGAAGATGGAGGTATAAGGATAAGAAAAATTGTTATGATTTGGTAGGTGGACAAATGGATTGCACTTCTTTCCTGGTTTCTAATTTTAAATAATTGAAAGGAAGCTCAAAGCATTGCAATTGATGATTGTTAGGTATTCTCTCTCCCAAAGAATATATAAAAACTTATACACTAAGAAAAATATAAATAAAAATATATACACTAAGAAAAGAATACAAGCTTACTAAATACCATGCCACCTAATTTCTTCATGTTAACTCTACCATGAAGACAGCAGGATTCTTTCAATGCATGTTTTTAATAGTGGAGTGCATTCTGGCATGTGAAGTACATTTCAGCAACACATGAAACTAAAGCTGCTATAGATTAAATTGTACCCCCAAATCAAATACTACTAAGCTAATTAACAAGTTGAGTTAAGAACCATCAAGTACTCATCAAGAAGATTTTCCTTTTCATTAATCACGTAATCCTCAGAGTACCAACCAAGTCGCTTGGTCACATCAAATATTATGAGGATAATTAAACTAAAGCAAGAACTGAAATTCTTTTTAGTATTCACTCATTCCAAAGTGATAAAACGTAGTAGTACCAGTGTTTCACAGTAAAAGGATTTCTGAATTTCCTACTCAATCTTATGGGCCACAAACTGGATGTGTCCAAAATACAATTTCCTCCACTATTTGGCAGAGTTAGGACCTCCCACCTGATAGATATGGTCTTTGCCTGGGCAATAAGACTATTCATGTTCTCTAATAGCTAAGGAATGTCTTACTGCCTGAGCAAGATTCCATCTCTTTTCTACAGTCTTGTTATTAGTTGCAATTATATTGAATTTTTATATTCAGATTTATATGTGTTCAATATGTCTTTCATTCTCTGACCCTGTAATCTTATGTGAGTTTCCAGGTTCCATAGGTTGCATGAAAAAGGTTTCTTTAGTCTTATTCTATGAACCAGAAATTTTTTTCAAACATATTCATCTGTGCACTCAAGAAAACCAATATACGTATAAAATTTATGAGACAAATCAGAAGCTAATGAGACAAAATCAAATCTTATAATGAGGCACTTCTTTCCTACTATCTCAAAGGATCTGGACATCAGTGAAAACCTGCAAGGTTTCCTGCTTTATTGTGTCAGCTCTGTTTCCAAATATAAGATTTATTGGCTCATCCATTTACGTGAAGGCATCCCTGCCATACACCATGCTGGTTACGTTACATAAAATAAATACAATTTCAGTCACCTGGACATTTTTATTCAGGCCTTACATCAGATTCACATCTTCTTCAGGGTCACAGCTTCATCATTTTAGATACATGTGAATCCATTTGACGTCAAAATTTTGTGTATTTCATCATCTTTAATTGCACAGATGGAGCTTGTCCTGTATGTCTAAATGTAAACATTTCTATATAATTCTAAGTTTAAAAAAAAACAAGTCAAGACCTCAGTTTGGGAGGCTACTCTGAATAGTCCTTTGAAAGCAATATCATGAGTTTTACTATTCAAGTCTTTAATTCATAGGAGGACAATTTATCAGATAGAGCACTGCATAATTTATGGCAGTAATACATCTCTAGGTACTCAGTGAAAGAAATCTGTGTCTCACTTTTGAAGGACTTTCTTCTCATCCTAGATGTATCTCGCAGATGCAGAGCATGTTTTGCAGTGTGTTTGTCTCTTAGTAACTGGCCTTGAGTGGGTGATGACTGTCATCTAAATTCAACATCTGTATAAGTTCTTTTGGAGAGGTGATTTGAAATGCAACTTACTTTTAGCCTTTACTTCGGTTACATTGGCCTGGGACATACTTCTGAGTAACTCAAAATCAAATAAAGGTCATTATAAAGATCTTTCCCCATATCTTACCATTCCCGTATCTTTTCTTCTTGTTTGTTTTTTTTTATCTACTTCTTGAGTCTTTCCTTCCCTTTTTACTTTTTTTCTCTTGTTTAAAGTTGTAGCAGGCAGAGGATGATAGTGCTCTTCTAACTGCTATGGCCAAGGGATTATTGTATGAGTAATCAACTATATATTAATCTAAATAAAAAGGAAAAAAAAGGAATCCTTGCATTAATGCTTTGGTTTTCCACCTGTTCTAGAAAAGCCAGACTCATATCATGTATTTGCAGGCTTTACTTTAAAAAGTGAATTTAGGATAGACTAATCTCTGTGAACAGTGAAAATATATGAAATGTCTCAAAAAATATGTAAGTAAAAAAAAATATTAGGTTTATGTTTAATAGAATAACACTGAAGATTTTTTATTCCTTTATTTAATAGTCTAAAAAATTGACACAAAAGCTGTCAGTGATGTCATGCTCAAATCAATCATTTGTAAGAAATAGGCCTGCATATCTTTTACTAATAACACTTCCACTTTGTACTAACAACACTGTACTCCGTACACAATATTCCTACAGCATTAAGAAATCTAACCCTTAGGTCTTGTGTTTAGCAATGTCTAAGATCTCCAGTAATGTCCTCTTAAAGTAGCTATTAGTATAGTAATAGATTAAATATAATTTGCATTTTATTATCTAAATATTAAATGAAAGGCATATTTGTATTTTTTCACAGTTGTGGCTTCATTTTCCATTCTGTATGTCCAGGAACTTCTCTTCTAGTTACCTTGCATGTAAATTATAATAAATTTTGTAGTTATATGTCTAAAAATATATCCAGTTAGGACATGGGAATAAGTATTATAATGAATGCTTAAATTTATAACACAATTTAAAAAAACACTAAAGGTCTAATAAAAGCTTCAGGTCAGATACTTTCATGCATATTGGTGTATCTTCCTTTTTTATGTGGAACAAAGTGGATGTGAGCTAACTAGGATATTTTACTTAATATTGTCTCTTTCATGTGTACACTAACCCTCGAGCTTCTATCCTAGATCATCTAATCATTTCTATGTGTTACCTTCCTCTGGGCCACTGCAGAGGGTAAAAGTGTTTATCAATTTATCCTGGATGACTGAGAACTTCTGATGTCTTTTGACTCATTTTCTAATCTCGCTATATGAACTGACTGTTTTTACCTGTGGCTACGATGCAGTTTCCTGTTCATGAATGTTTTGAAGACCTACTTAATATTCCAGGAAAAAAAAAATATTTTTTTCTTTTAATCGTAGATGGTGGTGTGTATGTATATAACCACACATACACATATATATATGTATATATGTATGTATATAAAAGTATTTTGTAACCAGATCTTTATTTTGCACCCAAATCAGAAATATCAGTTGTCTTGAGTTTCGTTCACCTTTTACTTCTCCCTTGACCATAGATCCAAGGAATTAGAAATGGGGAAGATCTATCAGTTCATGCACTTCAATCCCTGGGGACAAACACAGGATTGTTGTCTACACTGTATCTTGTGTGCTACCTATTCTCATTATAAAAGTCTCAAGTGACAGAGTTTAAACATTTCCCTTGCGAATTTGTTACATAATTTGAAATCTATCACTGGCAAGTAGTTTTCCTCAAATACAGTATTTTTCCTGTCTTTAATATCGGCTGTTATTCCTGGTAATGACACATTGTGCTCTCCCAGATCACTGTTATTATATCTAACTATACATATCCTTCAAAAAATGCACTTTCTACTAAACAGGCTATGTTATTTCACTTTTTAAATTTTCTATTTCTACAAATCTTTTCTATTTATTGCCTTTTAATGTAGACTTTGTTCACATGAGCATGGGTGAACAATTATACCAATTGAAGAAAAGGGAAGTTTGGATTTTTTTTTTTGCAATTCTTGCCCCAAGCTTAATACAAGTCCTTATGTAGCTCGGTGAATAAATAATGTGAATTAGATATTGTAGGTACTAGAAAACCCACAAAAAATGTCTTTTTTAACTCACTGTTGGTATGAGTCTTGCTACTCTGTTCATTATGATGCTCTGCAGTTGTCATCTATTTACAATGTGTTATCTTCCTAAATGTTTTAATATCTTCTTAGCATTCAACTCCCTGTGAAAAAATAATATCATAAATAAAAATTCTCCAGTCATCACAAATATTATTTTATACCTTTATCTGCATAGTTTCTATAATTTTAGTTAATTCTGACTTGGTTTAGGGAAATTATTTCTTTATTGTTGTGGGTTGTATGTTGCTAAATACTATATTGTTGCTAAGCATATGTTAAATACATTAATCCTCTGTAGCCTTTAAGCCCAGGAAATATATGGTTATCATGTTAGTGAGAAGCCACAGGTTTTGTATTAATTTAACAATATAGGTCTCAGAAATTGCTCATCCCTGTCTGGACTTGTCTACTCTTGACTTTATTTTAGACCATTTTATCTGAAGTAACAAATTGTCTAACTGTGAGGTGATCAGTGTGTGACTTGTTTTAGTATTAATGTAGCTTTTTGCAATTGCAAAGTTTTACCCTAAAACTTATACAAGCTATGGTAACTAACTGTGTGGACCAATAAGGAAAGAAGCATTAGCAGAAGACCATTTGAAAACTTAAAAAAGCACCAGCAGCATCCAAAGAGAAAGAACCCCTCACTTTCAACATCACACTACTCCCAGTGAAGGACTTGGGATTTTGACAAGCTTTTGTAACAAGAGATAGGAAAAGTAAGCACAAGAGAAAGGGGCTGATACTCAGAAAATTATGCATATATTTTTAAACTGCATTTTAAGAGCAGTTAGAAACAACTGTTTTGTTTGTTTTTTTTTTCCTAAATGTTACTAAGTAACTAACTCACTAACTAAGTTACTAAGAAGGACTATTTTTTGTATTTTGATTAGAGCATTAAGACATTAATTAGTCAAATAAATTGTAATTCCTAGTTCTGCATCTAAGATGCTCCCTTTTTTCAGAGCTGTTTAATTTTTTTCCCCAAACTTTTAAATGTAATACATCTGCAGTGGTTTAAGCCCAGTCAGCAACAAAGCACCACGAAGCTGCTCGCTCACTCCTCCCCTCTGGCCCCAGTGGGATAAGGAGATAATATAAAGAAACACTTGGGGGTCAAGACAAGGACAGGGAGGGATCACTCACCACTTACGGTCATGGGCAAAAACCAGATTCAACTTGGGGAAAAAAAACCCACAATTTAATTCACTACAAATCAAATCAAAACAAGGATAATGAGAAATAAAACCAAATCTTAAAACACCTTCCCCCCACACCTCCCTCCTTCCCGGCTCAACTCCACTTCCAGTTCCCTCCTCCTCCTCCTCCCCAGCAACACAGGGGAACAGGGGAATGGGCGTTGGGGTCAGTTCATCACACGTGGTCTCTGCCGCTCCTTCCTCCTCAGGGGGAGGACTCCTCACTCTTCCCCTGCACCAGCGTGGGGGCCCTCCCATGGGAGACAGTCCTCCATGAACTTCTCCAACGTGGGTCCTTCCCACGAGCTGCAGTCCTTCAGGCACAGCCTGCTCCAGCGTGTGCCTTCCCACAGAGTCCCGGCCATCTTGGGGGGCATCCCCCTGCTCCTCTCTCCCCGGGCTGCAGGTGGGCCTCTGCTCCCCCGGGGGCTGCCCTCCCTGGGCTGGGGGGACACAGCCTGCTGCCTGGTCTCCCCACGGGCTGGGGGGGCATCCCCTCCTGCCCCGCTCCTCCTCCCCTCCTTCCTCCCTGACCTCGGTACCCGCAGAGGGGTTCCTCTCCCATCCCAATCCCCTACTCCCTGCAGGTTCCCCTCTTCACTCTGCTCTCCCAGAGGCACGACCGCCCTCACCGACGGGCTCGGCCTGCGCCAGCGGCGGGGACGGCTCCCAGACAGGGAAGATTCAAGAAGCTTTGAGCAGCTTCTCACCAGAGCCACACCTGTAGCCCCTCCTCCTCTACCAAACCCCGCCACACAAACCCAAAACAATATTATAAAATATTTATGACTGATGAGGATTCATCATAAGCACAGTAATATATTGAAATGACCTTTCCAGATTTGTATTTTGATGTTGGATATCCACTTTGAAACACCCTGGAACTGATTTTTAGAAATCTTGACCTTTGCTACCACTGTTTGAACATAGAAATCTAAAATCTGTGTTATTGATTTTTGGTGGATATATCTGAAAATATGACCAGCTGTTTTTCTAGCTTTTTCTTTTTTTTTTTTTTTTTGGTAAACATTAATCTTAACACTTTACCAGAGTCCGAAGTAAATTAAAGCAAACATCAGTTTTTTACTGTGTTTTGAGGATGAGAGCATCACAGGGGGCTCCAAAATTCCTAAGAAATGTACAGGAAAAAAAGATTTTTCATCTTGACCATCGCTAAGATAGGAAGATAAGGTCGGCTAAGATAGTAAGCTAAAATAACAGTACTGGAACATCATTGTGCTGCTTTTGCTGCTTCTGCCTCTCTCCCTTGCCTGCCATAGTGACAGCTGCATAGACCCAGCTCTTGCCTCATTAGCAGCTGCCTCTGAAACCCTGGGTTTTCAGGACTCTGGCATAAATAAACTAGGCAGCAGGCTCATGGCTGTTTTCCTGCCCTTGATTGTATGCTGTTCTCCACATCTGCTTACTTTTCTTGTGCCAATGGAGAGCTCTGGATATTTCTCATATGCTTCCCCCTCCACTCCTCCCCTCCACTGTCTTTGGCACTTTCTGAATTCTTCCTGGCTTTTCTGGAAAGGTTGTCACTTGAAGCACCCTACAGTGCTTATCAAGCTTCCTGAATTCATCAATATTCACCAAGTCTCCAGGTGACCCAGCTCTTTCCCAGTCTCAACTTCCACTCTGTCTCTGCACTGCTTTTATTTGTGCTTCCATCTCTGTGAAATATTGTCCTCTTGTCCCTCCTTTGATAATTCTGTAGCTTGATCTATAACTTTATTAATACTCTCAGGATGAAACCATAGTAAGCTATGCAATGAACACATGCTTCCAAACAAATAGGCAGAGATTCCTTCTTGTTACAATATACTACAGGTGGGTGGTCCTTTTGTATGAGGTAAGAGGACAGTTGTGTTCTCCTGTTCATTCCTCCTTTGTAAGCATCTCTCTATAACCTTGTCTTCTGAACTGGCAAGTCACAATTCAGAGAGAAGAATTAAACAAGTGATGGTGGAATGCAGATGAAAAGGTTTTATAATTTAAAATAAAGAAAAGCTGACTTTCCTACCTCTTGAATGCTGCCTTCTTTTAAGATTTCTCTGGCTACATGGAAAATATATGGCCCTAGAGCACTCCCAAATTCCTGAATGTGGATGTCCATCTTGGCCACATGTTGGGAAGAGATCTACACATAGATCATTTCTCTCCTAGTTCCTCCCCACCCCTATTTCTATTTTCTAAAAGAAAAAAATGGGAATGAGGATGGGGAAGTGGTGTTTCAGCAAAATCCCCAGTCTGAGCAATTGGAAGAATATAA
This sequence comes from Buteo buteo, assembly GCF_964188355.1. NCBI lineage: Eukaryota > Metazoa > Chordata > Aves > Accipitriformes > Accipitridae > Buteo > Buteo buteo. The sequence goes on from NC_134188.1 coordinate 16,941,814, forward strand.
TGAAAAACACATGCTAAAATACGGCCTCTCTCAATCTCTTGGACTGTAACCTGAGGAACATGCTATTGGCTTATGACTGCTCATTCATCCATGTGTTACTGTTACACTGAAAGCAAATGTTAGGGCACATTTTTTTTACCATTACTATTTATCCTTCTTACTTTCATTAAGAAGATGACCAAAAAAGAAACACTGAGAAGCTGAAGAAAGAAGAAGAAGAAGAAGAAGAAGAAGAAGAAGAAGAAGAAGAAGAAGAAGAAGAAGAAGAAGAAGAAGAAGAAGAAAGGTTTGGGCCATGAGTCCCTATGAAACTGCACCTTTATTTGACCTAATTTAGCACTTTTGGCCAAGTAGCGTGGGTAGTCTTTTTCTGGGTGATAGGAGATGGCTATCAGGAGTTAGCAAAGAAGTTGTTATTAGTAACAGCAAAGATGGCTTGTGCAATCCTTGCTTCATAAGTATTATGAAAGGAGGCAAAGCCAGGCTGACAGACCTTGTACTGCACATGCTGCTTTACCCATCACCTGCAACCTCCAAATAAATAAAGGAATCATAGAATCATAGAATCATTTAGGTTGGAAAAGACCTTTAAGATCATTGAGTCCAACTGCCAACCTAAGACTGTCAAGTCTGCCAGTAAACCATGTCCCTAAGCGCCACATCTGCATGTCTTAAATACCTCCAGGGACAGTGACTCCACCACTTCCCTGGGCAGCCTGTTCCGATGCTTGACAACCTTTCTGGTGCAGAAATTTTTCCTAATGTCCAATCTAAACCTCTCCTGGCATAACTTGAGGCCATTTCCTCTTGTCCTATTGCTTGTTACTTGGAAGAGACTGACATCCACCTTGCTACAACCTCCTTTCAGGTAGTTGTAGAGAGTGATAAGGTCTCCCCTCAGCCTCCTCTTCTCCAGACTAAACAATCCCAGTTCCCTCAGCCACTCCTCATAACATTTGTGCTCTAGACCCTTCACCAGCTTCATTATTACTCTTCTAAAGACACACATGTAAGGATATATCTGAGAAGGGCTGAATCTTCTCACACTCTCCTCCAAAAAAAGTTACAGACCTAAAGCATATTCATCCTTTGAAGTACTTCAGAAAATAGTCACTGTATTAGGATTCTGTAATAGAAAGCTTAAAAAAAATATAAAAATTCTCATTTCCCTCTCCTAAGGCAAATAGGAAAGGTAAACTTCCCAGAGCCTGGCTATTTAATTTGTTCTCTTTCTGTTAAGAGTTAAGTTTTAAGTATTTTTGTAGTTACTGAACTAAGACTGCTAACAGCCATTCACTGTTGGCAAATTTAAATTGTTACCGCTTATCATCATAAATGAAGTCAAATGATCGTATTTCATTGCCATCTCCTGTTGTGATTCTGTTATCCTTGTGAAAAGTAATCATTAGCACAATAAATCTGTGCAATCTAATTCATGAATGACCCATGGCACAGGGTCATAAAATCTAAAGATGCTGAAGCTTATTTCCCATCAGGATTGTTTCCAGTTGCACATTATTTCAGGAGTTTATTTTTAAATTTTAATTTTATAAAGTAACAGAGCCTTCACCGTACTGTCTCAAAAATATTCTACATAACGTGGTATATTTTATGCTCAGGAACATTAACATTTATGAAAACTATATTTTCTGTTTATTCGTGTAAAGAACAGAGATGGTACAGGAAGCGTTTGTTTTCATTTATTATACACAGTATTCTTCTTTCAGAAATATTTGGTGAGATGTCCTGGGAAAGGAGTACTATGATGAAACAATAAAGCAGATGATACTTTTCAGAAAGGAGTAGAGTTTATTTTACTTTACAATAAAAGTTGATGTTAGACTTACTGCATAAAGAGATAAAGAGTTAAATTTGAACAATAGTGGGGTTATTTTTGTTGTTGTTAAGAAGTTATGTTTTGTCCCTTAATTTGAAAATCTGAAAAGATCAGGAGAATTTTAGTAAAGCTTGTCATTGGTTTATTGTTGCTAACAAAAAATTAGTTTTAATTCTCAGAATGTTATTTCCTAAATACAGCAATTCCATTATAATGAAATATTTATGATATTTTCTTTTTTTCTCTGTCAAGCAGTTGAAGAGAAGGGAATAATTAAAAATAAAAAAATTGCTTTATTGTCTTTATATAGAAAAATAGTTTTGTTGAAAAACACTTTCCATTGGTTCTGCCTTGAATGTTCCTAAAATCTAAGTAAAACACTTTTATTAGCTAATTATTCCCAAGACAAGTATGTACACAATTACGATTAAAACTTGGCATTTTCAAATTCTTTTACATCTTTAGTTTTATTACTGTATTCCAGTGCTATTGAAATCACATATAGTATTAATTCAAAAATGAAAAGAAGAAAACATTCACTTCTATACTGAGTCTTTAAAAATCTACATAGCTTTTTAGTGATGGGAAAAGAAGGAAATATCTACTTTAATAATAATGATATAAATCAACTGTTGCAATCAGAATATTTAGAAAGAGCTGCACTCCCACCAAAATTGTTGAGATTGCTTGACAGTATTTCAATTTCCATAGGCTTTTAGCCTGCTGTTGTGTTTGCTTTTACTAGTTTGAATACATTCATTTTCAGCTGGTTTAAATTGGATACTTAAATTAATGCATTGTCAATTTGCTCTTATGGCAGAATAAAATTAAAGTAGGAAACATAGATGTGGCGTAACGATAATATAGTTTTAAAGATGCTCCTATACGCCAAAAATACACATTGTCACTAGCCAAGTAAACTTAATGACACTCACAAAATAGTATTGGTGAAGGCTATTAACAAGATGTTCTCTTTAAAAGTTAAACTGTTGTTCAAAAAGAAATTATATTATTGAATTTAACTGGTTGAATGCACACCTATTACTTTTGCAAGTACAAATATAAGAACAAAACATAATAGTACCAATTAGTATTGTCACATGCTCAAGCACTAGTTTCCTTGATATTTAAGTTTAATGTTCTTGGGATAAAAATGGAGAATCCTAGAATACTAATATAGTGTTTAAACATCAATTTAATCTAACTGGAAGGAAATCAGTAGGCAAGCAGCAAGAAGTCCAAACTTTAAAGCGTCACATTTTAATCTCCAGGAAGCATTACAGTGTTTTGTAAAAGCCTTTCTGATGACCTCTTGCTCATGCCAAACAGCTGTGCATACAGCCCCTGGTAGCCATGCTTAGGTGTCAATGTATTAGACATCACTGTTTGTCTGGTCTGAACTCTTCCTCTTCATTACTGAATTGCTACCTCACAATGAACCATTGAAGTTATACGGTAAGGAGGAGTGGTTTTTTGCAAGAAGCCCCTTTCGCTTAAAATCTCAATTGGCTATTGACAGCACATAGTAAGAACTATTTGGATTTTATACTTGTTTTTAAATTTGGGCTTTCCAAATTTTCTCTTTAGCAGCATTACAGAGCTATTGTCATATCTGATACCCATAAGATTTCAGGTTGCTATTCAACTTCTGAACTATAGGGTTGCTATTCAAGTTTTTTTGAGCTACAGACTATTTTTAATAGAAAACTCTGTGTGCCTATTCCTTTACATTCAAGAGCATAAGCACCTTCCTATGTCTATTGTGTGTGCGGGTCACATTGTGCCTGTTTGTGTCAACAGAGAAAAAACTGCCTACCTGGCTGAATTCAGTGACAGCAAAGCTGTTAACAGTTCGGTGCCAAAACCCTGGAGTAGGAGGGACAAAACCAGCTGAGGTCTTGGCACTTCCTCTGGTCTGGTTGTGTCCCAATGCACATACTTGGCAAGTGCTGAAGGTGTCCTCTTGCATACATCTTGGGGGTAGGCAACCTGGCATCACCTATTCAAACCCAGTCCCAGTTTTGCTACAAAAGTAGTAAAAAAACTAACCCAAAGAATTTGACCTTATATTTTAAAATACAGCTTTGAATTACCCCATTTCTGGAGTGTCCTGCTTCAGAACTATTAAAAGGCTTTACGGTTTCAGGGACAGGAGAGACTGCTTTGCACTTTTGGAGAGAACATACTTTGGAGTCACAGTTCTGGCATCAGCAGTGCAATAAAGATCTTGTGTTGTCTTGGATCAATAAGTCTGTGGACAAAACAAAACCCTGGAAGCATGCTTTCACATAGTAGCTCAATACCCACCTATCCTTATTAACAGAGGGTGAAACATACTGTCTAACTGCTGTGGCATATTTTTGCTTAGTAACTCAGCTATGCATCTTATTATTTTTCTTTTCCTGTTTAGGGGGTAGAGCTGACAATGTACTGTCTCTGTAGTTTGAAAGCCATTTATGTTTGAATGTCACAGTGCACTATGCACTCTTTTTCAAATTCAAATTTGCTTGAGTTAATTCATTTAACTACAGAGAACCATCTTCCTCTGGAGATTTGTGGGAGAGGTCACTTCTTTCACATCAGACATTTTAATCATTGTGATCGAGACTGTCTCCAGTGCTTGCTGCTGAGAAAGTGTCATTTTCCTATCTTTAAATCTTTGTTAGTTTATGAGGATTATATTGCCACCATCTTTTTATTGCTAGGTTTTGGGGTTTTTTTTACATTTTGGAGAAAATCAGTGGTTGGGGGGATGGGGAGTGTTGGTTCGTCACACAATATTACACACAAGCAGTTACTTCCATACATTGAAGCAGAGAAGTTATACTACAATACCTAACAAGAAAAGATATATATTTCTAAATGTAGTGAAGTTGGAGTAATTTTCTTGTCATTTTGAAATTGTAGACAAATCAGTCTAAGCCTTTTCTACCAACTGAGGCAGAAAAAAACCATAAATTTTGAATGAACTACTGATGTGATGTGAATAACAAGAATCAGTGATGCTGGAAGACATATTTCTTACTAGGGATATTTAAAGTCTTAATATAAAGTTGAAAACTGATAATGCTCTTCAAGGTTATTTCTTATTTTCCCATGAGAAAAATATTTTTAACATTAGGTGTACTTACAGTGTTAGATCAATACTACATATGAACATGAAATCAAATATTTAATTGGGTATGATGCCCAAACCACGTATAAAACTTTTTATTGTATTTGTTCAACAGATACATTCACAGCAGAACAAGCATGAGATGGTCTACAATGATGAGTAAGACAAGTGGGACCTTATTTTATTACAAAATTAAAGTGGGTCTATTTGAAGCACCATGCTAGTGCTGTAACAGCATGAGCTGGCATTTCTAAATGACACAACCTATGTGGTTTCCAGTACCATTGTAGTCATTTTAGTCAGATCTGGAAGAAGCAGAATCATTACCATGGGTATTGTTCTATACTATGTGTCTTCTGGCCCAAGAGCTAGTTGGTTTGATGGAAGTGCAGGGATCTGCGCTACACTGCAATTTGTGATGTGTGCAGGTCCCAGAAGGATCTGGTTTATTTGTTCCAGCAAAATAGAAGTCAAGAGGGATATGATTGCTTGCTATAAATATATGAGGGATATAAATGCCAAAGAAGGAAAGAAAATCAAAACTGTTTAAGCTAAAGGACAACGCTGGCACAAGAACAAGATTATTTAAATATCCTCCAATGAATTTAGGCTCAAAATCAGAACAGGGTTTCCAGCCAGAAGTAAGGTCCTGAATAGCTTTCCGATAGTTATAAGTAGGCATAGAGAATATTAACTAGTGTTAAGATGGAGTGCAACCCATTTGTGAAAGAGATTGTTTTATGCAGTTACCTGAAATAGCAGAAAGAACATAAGCTCTAGAGTACTACTCCAGTTCTCATATCACCTGCCCCCGCTTCCCTCCCAAATGACAGGTTGGAAAATCAAACCACATTCACCAAACCTAATCTTCACCATCTAACAGAATCTGGTCCTTGTGGCTCATTGCACTGTCAGTGGAAAGAAGCAGTGATGTGCAGAAAGCTGTCCCATTCACTAAAAATTTGAATTGTCCTAGGTAAGTACTATCTCTCTTTGCTTTTCATCTATAAAGTCATAGCAAGAATGTATGCTTAAATTAAATACCTAAATTCAGTGGGATTAAGGTTGGCTGTTACCATCTCCTATCAGACTGACCATTATTATCACATTTCCCCTTTTTTCTCCAGCTCTTAGTTATTTTTTTGATATATGTTTAGACTACACAGTCTCGTTAAGAATTTGTCATGGCTTCAAGTCTTACTGCAATAAAGACTTCTTAACAACTAAATAATGGTAACACACACAGTGAATTTTTAATCATTAAGGAAAGTGTTATTTAACCTGTAAATAATAGTTTCATGGTTTTTTAGCTCAGTATCTTTTTCCTCCTGTGATGCCCTCTGGAATAAGTTAAAACCAATATTTAAGATGATGTCAATATAATCCTATTTCAATAATAAACACAAAAGACAACTTTCATGAAGCCTAAGTAGTCCTTAGGGTACAGCACACAGTACTGGAAGCAAGACAAACATTTTAACATAGCTATATTACCCTAGCTGAAAAGAAAATCTTTAGGACCAAAGAATCTGATGCAGCAGCAATTACCTTTGCAAGACCATAGCTGATTCTGCCCAAACTCAAAACAAGACTTTGCAACCTTGGTTAGATATGTAGGAAATAAATAATGATGGAAGAACTGTTGGGTAAGGAAACATTTCTGACTGTGAACCTTTAGTCTCCAATTAATCTTTTAAGAGGAAAATTTTAAGCCAGCAGAGCATTAAATTTACTAAAAGATAAACATTTAGTAGACTCATGTGCACAGTTGCTTTACATGGTGTCCCTCTGCCGTCTGTGTTCCTCTCTAGAAACACCATTTACAAAGGCTCCAGCTTCTTTGGACAGTGGCCCCTGAGGACAAGAGTCACAAAATCCTCCCTACTAAAATTCTGAGCAGCAGTAAAACCACTTATCAGCTTTGCTGAATTTCAGTTCTTTCTGTGAGTAATTTACTAGCACTGCAAGATTTGGCTGCAGTGTTTGCCTTTGCTGTGAAGTACTCCCACCGAAGCCACTCTGAATTTGTCCTACAATACCATACAGGCTTGTTTCCTAATTCAGAACATAAAGCTACATTTGCTTTTGTGTTGCCACGCTGCTCATCCCAGCTAGTCGAGGACACTGTGATACCACCGTGGAAAGACCACGCTGGGGCTACAGTGGCACTGCTGAAGTGTTTACAGCAGCTGAGGAGCTGGGGTATATGCAGATCTGTATTTCCATGGATCTGGATTGTGATCAGATATGATCAGATATCTCAGACTTTTTAAACTGTTCTAAGAGGAATGCCAATGCTAGTCTGACTCTGCCCAGAATCAGGCCCATGGGGATATGTCTCAAGTGGGAAAAAACATTAGGACTTCACATCACACACTCTACGTTTCTTACTAATCTCTTTAACCATAATACAGCAGTGTTATCTGGCCATGCTCCAGTAACATTGGTAATAGCTATAGGTGAAGATTTCCCTAGCCTCCCCCAAGACACAGACTCATTTCCTTATTGCTGCAGAATGAAAAGTTTGTAAAACATCTGGGAGACAAAAAAGTCTTATTTTATCCGAATGAATCTTCCATCTAAATGAACATATGGTACACTTTTAAAACAATAATTAGCCTACCATCAAGCAGGAAGAAAAGAACAGGCTCAGGGTACCAGTGCTTTAAGAAACAGAAACAGAGACAACACATCTTGGAACTGAGTTTGCAGGTCTCCAAAATACGAAATGTAATTAGCCAGTGAGAATTTGAGCTTAATATATTATTAAACCTTGAAGCTGAAAATTAATTATTGCTATCAAGATTAATTTGAATCTAGGGGAAAAAGAAGGTGAGCTATAATCTAACAAATTCAAATAAATGTGCTCTTCTTCGTATACATTTGCAAATTGCTGTGAAGGCTTTCTTGCCTTCATTACCTGTGCAGGCTAAATATATTGGTAACTATTCAAATGTATGAGTTTTTTTCAGAAAAATAACTGCATTGGCATGTGCGATACGATCTCAATATAAAGAGAACATGTTGTAGAGTCACAGAATAGTAAACCAAGGTACTAAAATGTTAATTGAATTTCCTACTCTTATAAATCAAATCCAAGGTGGCAGAAGAAATCTAGGTATCTTTCATCATTCTAAATGCTGTTTTCAAGGCAGCTGAACCTAGAAGCTGTGCTTTGCCTTCTACCACTGGAAGGCAGAAAACCAAATTCTTCCAGGACTCATTTTTTACTGTGGTTGCTAGCTTTGGGATACAATTTACAAGCTTTTTCCTATATTCCTGTCATGGTTTAACCTCAGCCAGTAATTAAGCACCACACAGCCACTCTCTTACTTCCCCACCACCCAGTGGGTTGGGGGAGGGAATTGGAAAAAAACGTAAAACTTATGGCTTGAGATAAGAACAGTTTAATAGAAGAGAGAAGAAAAAACTAATAATGATAATAATAAAATAATAAAATGACAATAATAATAATAAAAGAATTGGAATATACAAGTGATGCACAGTGCAATTGCTCACCACTCGCCGATCGATGCCCAGTTAGATCCTGAGCAGCGATCCCCCCAGGCCAACTCCCCCCAGTTTATATACTGGACATGGTGTCACATGGTATGGAATACCCCTCTGGCCAGTTGGGGTTGGCTGTCCTGGCTGTGTCCCCTCCCAACTTCTTGTGCCCCTCCAGCCTTCTTGCTGGCTGGGCATGAGAAGCTGGAAAATCCTTGACTTGGTATAAACACTACTTACCAACAACTGAAAACAGCAGTGTGTTATCAACATTCTTCTCATACTGAACCTAAAACATAACATTGTAACAGCTACTAGAAAGACAATTAACTCTATCCCAGCTGAAACCAGGACAATTCCTTTTGCATTTGTCTCCCTCTGTCATCTATTAACATGGGTTGACTAAACTACTTTTTCATATAAATTCTTTCTGAAGACACACACAGCATATTTATAGAAGTATAAAGACTCACAGATATTCATATAAATTTGTAGCAAGATTTAGCCTTTGTCTTCTGTTTTTTAATCTGCACACATCAGCTAGGAAAGTGTTGAAAAGTATTTTTATCTTCACTATATCAAAAATAATGCTGAACCAAAGTTGTATGTTGACAGGCATAGAGTCCATTTTTGTAGGAAATCCAGGCTGCCTCATTCCTCTTCAACTGCTCTACTTACCACTGTGCCTCAAAGGAATAGCAATCCATCTCAGATGGTTGGTTTTTTAAATATTTTTTTTCTAAAATGTCCACTTAAATTATTTTCATTTTATGGCACTTAAGTTCTTCCTAATTTTTACAGTCCCTCCATGGGAAAGACATAAGATTTAAATTAGGCATCCTCTTTCATTTGTCTTACTTTCATCTTCCATATTACCTTTGGGGTATGAAAGATCCCTTTAGCTCTCAGAATATTTAAGATGGCACGCGCTAAAACTAGCTGGAAGGCAAGATCTTGGGAGCAAAAAGCCAACCCTTTATGTCCAGGCATTGATTGTGAGCCACACTCAAAGCCACTTCTGTAATTACAGAAGTATTTGTATGTCTGAGTCTAGGATGAACACAATCTTTGGTTATCTTAAGATATCTACATGAGACAAAAATCAGAAAGTCTACACATTTGAGCTTTTATAGTGGATAAGTCCTTACCGGTCTTTCTTAAATGAAGGGGAAAACCCAGTGTTTTTAATTTAGAATGGAAAATGAAATGGTCCTGGCCATGAGCTGTTGGTTATTTATCAAATTTTTAAAATCTTGTCTAGACTATACTGTTCATTACAGATTACTGGGCCACTGAGCATAATGGTAAATATTCTGTGCAAAAAAAATCTGAGTTATATCTAGCTGAACATTATGTTTCATTATATCATGGAGGGACTAGAGCACCAAACAACATGACAATGAGAAGTTCAATTTAATAAAATGAGCAAATGATAGATAGGCTGTGCTAGCAAAAGATTTTTGTACATTCCCACCCAAAGACATACAGAGACATGTCCCAATTAGCACGCCAGTGAGTTGGTACAGTCAAGCCAAGGGGACTGCCAGACTCCCTCCAGGCTTGGACTCCCTCCAACTACTCTCCATGTCGGGCTTTTTGGGTGATGAGAGCACAATACCCTCCAACATCTTGCTGTGGGCAACAGCTACAAGGCATCCATTGAGAAAGGTTAAGAGAAGAAACATCTGCATATTTCACAGCTGAGAGTTATCAAAGACTCTGTAATGATCCTGTTATTCCATGGCAGACCACTATTCCCAGGTAGCCCACTGACATCAGTCTTCCAGCACTGCAGCCTTGCTTCTTCCTACACTTGGGGACTTGGATGATGCCCTGCCTTACAAGGCAACCCTTACTGGTCACATGGTATAACCTTATCAGTGGAACCACACCTGAATTTCTTGAGAGCTTCAAAGAGCTTGGGTTGAACATTCCCTTTTTTTTCACTTTGTTGCTATTGTAGAAGGCAATAAAGAAAACTAAGTAATGTACATGTAAAACGACAGCAGATATTAAGCGTCTGGTCATCTATCATAGGTCACTGATCATTCAGTAATCTGATCTCAGGTCTTCATTCTACTATTCTTCCTCTACCACCATATTTACTGGAATTTCTCATAGGGAGGTAGAGAGCATGGGAAAAAGAATCTCAATCAAATCCATTCTCTGCCTTCATTCAGAGAGGCTTTAATCTCATTTGCAACCAATTCTAGTTTAGTGTGGACCCAGAACTTTAATGACTAATTATTTGCTTTTTCTGAACAGACATTTATTCATGTTAATAGGCTTGTACTGTGTGAACTATGGAATTTTATGGTGCAAGCTATTATATCTGCAGGTTGCTGAAAGGGAGATCCCACATTGCGAATGTGCGTTCATTGACAAGGCAGAAATAGACAATTTACTTGCATGATAGGCATAATAAATTTTATTTCCCTGATGCACTGCAATACAAGGTGAAGGGTGGACAATTCTATCTTCTCTGCAAGGGTGGTATACCCAGATAGGGAAATGGAAGTCAAAATCAAGCTTACAGCTGAACAGCACAGACAAAGTATCTGCTGCAGAATCTTTCTTGAGCATTGGTTTCATTCCAGCAAAATTCAAGCATGTAACAAGGTGCCTAAATTAGGAATGCAATCCTATAAGGCTATTTTATGGTAAGAGAAAGATCCTGCTGGAGGCTTGTATATATATGGATAGGTTTTAATTGCTTTGATTTAGCAGAGGAAGCATAAAGTGACTGGACTCTTCATTTAGGTCTTTCTTTTAAGAACATAAATGTGAGTGGAATGAATCTGGGACTGGGTTTAGAGAGTATCTGGGTAGAAGTTTCACTTGTTAAAGGCTCTTGATGTTTTGTTTTCTTTTTCTTACTAGCCTAGGAAAAGATTTCTTTTCTATGAAGTTGTGTTTTCAATATGGTGGAATATTTTGGCTTTCACTATTTAAAATGTTATAGTTTTGAATGGAAAACAATAGTAATGTTAGAAATCATACACATACTACAGTTATGTCAGCTTGCTCATATTAGTTAATTCTAAGATGCACTAATTTATCTAATACCTCTTTGCTGTGGGACCATCCCTGGCAGAAGGCTTAATTAAGAAGAAGAGGAAATCTTATTGCAAACTCAGACTCACACTTTTGTAAGATCAGAATTTACAGGCTGGTAAAACATCACAACTACAGTCTGAGTAAGTGTAAAAATGAACCTTGTTTTCTGTTCAGTGTTTTCCCTCCTTTGAAACCCAACTCGATTGACAGTGGGTTTTTGTTTTTTTTAATGACACAAATTAATTCTAATTGACCATATACAAATATGAAAAAGACAACACTAAAATCATATTATTCTAAGTCCACTAGCAAAGGTTGTAAGTGTAAATAGGCTTAAACACCATTACTTTATATTCCTCCAGCCCTTTTGGAATCCTTGGTAAAATTTTTATAGACTTCTATAACACCTGAATCGTACACCACCTTAAAATTATTATTCTTAAACTGTACGGGTGTCCCTGTTTTTTAACATCAAGCATCAGATTTTCAACTGCCAAAGGTAGATTGGCAGGATGATTATGGGAGATACAAAATTCTATGTACAAATAGTAAATAAAAAGAGAGCTCATTTACTTGGCACATTTCCATAATGCCAGAGAAAATTTTCATTTGAACTGTTTGAGACTTCATATCAAGAAATGAGTGACACTGAAAATACCCATGACAAATGCATATTGACAGTACCTTTCAGAACTTTGAAACGCATTCAAACATGTATTTGTGAAAAAAATTGAAGTGCTTTTAAGAAAATGTATCAGAAATTTATTTGCTACTCTCTACACCATCTTTTGTGTTTAGGAAGACCACCTTCTGCTTTTACAGATGTTTTTGATGGGCTAGAGAAGTATTTTCCTCTGCTGTTTGCACACAGGAGCCTCACGGCAGAAGCATGCTTGTGAAATAGCTCCTGACCATTAGCTGTGTTTCTGGGGATATGGTGTCCCTGCTGTCAGCCTGTTCAGTGAGGAAGCAGGTAGCGGTGATGCTATTTGTTTGTAAATGAGCTGTGCAGTTTTCTCCAGATTTTGACTTCAAAATGGAGGTGTAAACGATAAGCATATTTGTTTTAAAAGTTTGTCTCTCTCTTGCTCATTCCCATACACATATGTATTTGTATTTTGGGCAAGTACCATGAGGGTACAGAGCAGTGAATAGTCACAACATCCCAAGGGACCATAGGGTATATTTCTCCTCAGAGTCTTATCCAGACTTTCTCTTTTGATGGCATGACAGTGACTGAAGAAAAAGTAATTTCTGACACTTCCATAAAAGTTTCAGTACTTTTCTCTCAGAGACAATTATCTCTGCTTCTCATAGCTGAAGGGAGGATCTCTACCTTCAGCTCTTCTTTCATGATCTCGCTTTGCTTTGTCAAATTCATCTATGTGTTCAAAAGCAACTCAAAAGCAACAGTAATGTTTCCAAGAACTGGCATTTTTAATAGGCGTAGCTCTGATTTTAGGCATGCAAGGAAGGAAGGCTTTTTTTTTTTTTTTTTTTTCCTTTCCTCACTACTGTGCAGTGGAATTATACAGAAATACAAAATCATGCTAAGAAAGTGGAAAGACCAGTGAACTATTCTGAACAGAAAGGTGTGCAGTTGAACTGAGTTAGAAAATATGTTCCTCCCATGGGAAAAATGTAGAGTTATTAGAGAAAAAGTTTAATATCTGAATTCTCAAATGCTTTTGTAGGGCCTTAGAGTTTTGGAAGAATAGATACCTCCTTATCTTTTTCCCTTTGTAGACCAGGCTTGAAAGTTACTTTGTACTGTCTGTTGTGAGTTGTATTCTCCCCTTTGGAAAGGTGAAGCAGCACATCCAGAGATTGCATAGCCACAGTGTGTCAGATGAGGAGGGAATCTAATAAGGGAATGTCAGACAGAAGCATGGGAGAACAATGCACCTGAGTTATCAAATATTTCAGCATGATATTTTTTGTTGTTGTTTTGAGATGCTTTTAGAATTTTGGAATGGGATTAATTTCATCAAATGCATATATAAGCAGTGTAATTCTACATCTGAGCCAGCAATATACTGCCTTTAATTGAATAATGGAGAAAACCAAGTATTTCTCAGGTGCAGTTCATCACTTTCTACAGTAGATGTCTAAAATTTATTAAAAGCGAAGCCAAAAGTACTTAGCTTCAGTGAACACGTCTATACTACAAACTTCTAAAGCTAAGTGAGATGAATCCCACCTTACATTTTTGGAAACTTTGTTTTCCTAAGTTTTGCAGAGAAAAAGAGAGTTTTCTAATTTCAGTCAAAAAGTTTTGATGGAGAGCTGTGGACCAGCTTTAAATGACACATGAAATGTATACTAAAAGATTGTTTTGTATACATTTGTGGGTTTTGATTAGTTGATCTTGGAATAAAAACAAACTCTCTTTAATATGTATTGACTTAGAGTCAATACAATCAAGCTGTAGCTGTAGCAAGAACTTTTTTAGGGCAATGAAGTCAGCAGATTTGACAGAGAACAAACATTTGGAGTTCACCTGTGGCAAAAGAATTTGTTATTTTTATAGTCACAGACAAGAAGAGACTTGTGATTTGTAATTGATCAAAGCTTACTGAAGACAGGAAATTTTCTGTCTTTTATGTGACTTTGGGATGGTATGTATAAGGTACTTGTATATGGTATGTATACAGTACTTTTAATATATAACATACTATGTACACATCAAATATTTTAACTTCTTCTATGTACCTCTTACACATAACAGGGGTCCTTCCATAATGCAAAAAGTAATATTATTAATACTGGAAAATTATAACTAATATAATACATTTTCTTAGATAATTTTGGATACCAGAAGCATGATAATAATTACAAATACAACTGCATTATGTTGGCCAAAGTTTGACTTTAACATATTATATAGAAATGTTCTATTAAAAATATTTTTTTATCTTTTTAAAATTTTTTTCCCTTGAATTAGTAGATAGAAAAATGCCATTTTATATAGCTTGACTTACCTTTGTAAAAAGTTAGTGCACATAGAGGGACAATTGGCCTGTTTCTGTTGATCATAATTCACAAGATTTTAAAAACAGCAATAATCTTATTACCCCAGATTACCAGAAGGGCTTTTAAAAATCTTTTTATAAATATTGCTTTTCCACAACAGGAATATATTTAAACACCATTCTGCTTTAGGGCTGTGAATTACACCGAAAAACAGATTCCTGTCATTAAGAGAGTTATTCCAGTTTGGTGCACTTCATTGCTCCAGCATTCATTATCAATCCATATTTACTGTCAGGAGGTTAGCCAATATCATCATCTTACATTTGGATGTGTTCTTCAATTTTAAATTGAGGATACACTTTTGATAGCTTTTTCCAAGTTATCTGTAGGATTGCAAAAATAATAATAGGTAGGATTAAAATAACATAATATACAGCATAATATTCAAGAGGAAAAGTATTTTGATTCAGGTTTTTGACAATGATTCAAAAGCAAAAGGAATTGCAGTTAAACAAATTAAATTATGGTTGCACATTAGAGAAGTGAGGTCCAGCAGTCAGAAAGATTTCAACATATAATGCTGAAACCCCCATGTTAATTACTGAACAGACTAGAGACACCACCAGGAAACATAGCCATAGTGCTGAACTGCTAAGTGTAAAAATCACATATTTTTAACAGAATATTTTTACATTAAAACTCCATGGATCCATTGTTTTGGGGGTATTTTGATTGTTGACTGATATCCTCTGAGGTAAGATATCCTATATTATGAAGTTGTTCCATATGCAGCATAATGCTATCTAATATAAACACTGACTGTGAAGCTACCTAGATGGAATTTACTGTGTTTCAGTTCTCTGCCCCTGGACAGATTGAACCAGGAAAGTTCCAGTTCCATATTCACAACAGACAGTCTTTCTGCAAAGTTCTGGTGGTTGTCTATGGTCCTTTTGTGTTTTGCTGTGTAGATTTTCTATAATTCCTCTTGAACACTAAAAATAGTTTACCACGCTTTCTAAAAAATTGGAGCTAAATTAAATGGTGTATAGTTTCCCACTGTGCTCATGGTTTTTTTCT
This sequence comes from Buteo buteo, assembly GCF_964188355.1. Lineage (NCBI taxonomy): Eukaryota > Metazoa > Chordata > Aves > Accipitriformes > Accipitridae > Buteo > Buteo buteo. Next base: position 16,957,383 of record NC_134188.1, read on the forward strand.
CTCTAGATAATGGTAGTACACTGGCTATTTGCAGGTATAAGGGCCCTTTCTGCGCCTCAGTCAGCTTTTAAAACTGTCACCTACTGTCAGAGATTCTGCAATTTCAGTTCTTACCTCATGCTGTTGCTATTTAGTCCTGTTCTGCAAAGATTTGGAAAATGTATAACTTTCATGTCTTTGTTATAATCTTCAATATATACATATGTTTGCATTTATAAAACAATTTTACTATTTGCCATTTTGGTGAAACTTTTCCTATTGATTTAAAATAAGACTCTGATTTAGTTACCATTAAAGTAAATGTCAAAAAAAAGTATTGCTTTTAACAATGCACAAGTGGGACCCTAAATACCTAATTTCTTCTTAAGCTGCAGTAAGGCTGCCCTTGTAGCCTGGACTAAAAACTTGTAATTCAACTAATCTCTTTCTCAATGTCTACTTCTACCTTAAATGATCTTAATTTCTTTTATAGTCAGTAGAGAGGTACAGGCATTCATAGCTTACAGCAATGACCTAATTCACACACTGCTTCAGAAGAATGAATTTCATTTGAGAGTATCAGGTTTTTGGTTCACTATCTGTTCACTAGGGCATCTATGAGATTAGGTGAGGTACAGGTATCAATGCCATAGACCCTCACAGTTGATTTAATTGTCTAAATAGGTATCTAGTGTCAAATGGAATGTCCCAAGGTATTCACCTGGTCTCTAGCTGCCAGTCCAGAATGGTGCAAATCCCCTTTACTTTGTCATTTGTCAGCACCTATCAAATGCCTCAACTACCCTGTGATGTCTCAGGGGCCCTAGATGGCTCTGTTAGGTAACTGAATCATACTCCTACTCTCAACTCTCTCAGATGAGATAAGTAACTCCTACAGGGTGGGCTTCAGCTCCATGTTAAGATATCTAGGTGTCTACATGTAGATGTCTATATGTGAAGTAGTCCAAACTGCAGCCATCAGCTGGGATCAAGTTGATATAACACTATGAAGGCTGGAGGTGGGGGTTCAGCTCACCTTAAAGTAGACATTTGGGCTTCAAACCAATACACTTCTGGTGCAAGTTGAGATTCCTTAGGGAATCTTGCTTGACCTACAGAAGCTGGTCCAGAAACGCCTGGTCTCTTTCAGGTCCTGTGCCCCACCGGCCACCTTTGTGCAGGTACACTCGATAGTCTATGAAGTCTACACTGTCCTCACTGGAAGACAATGTAGTGAAGCTGCTCTTCCATGAATTCTTTTCCTCGAAAATATAACTGAATTCCACTCTAATTTGTGCACTCAAAATCAGTTCTAATACCAATTTTTTGCTTCTGATGCCTATGTCTATACTCTGTCATTTAATGGCCTGCCCATTTTCTCTATCTTTTCTTCCTTTTCATATGTTTTTGTCTTTGTTTATATTACTCAGCTCAGTGCAGTCAGATTAATGCAGGATTTTTGCATGCTTTTAGTTTGTTTTCTAGCTGAGCTATACTTCATTCTCCAGGCATATTTTCTGTTACCCTCAGAAGTGAGGTCTCAAACAGCAGATAATGCCAGATTTTTGTCCATGTTGCACATTGTTGTGGTTTAACCCCAACCAGCAACTAAGCACCACGCAGACGCTCGCTCACTCTTCCCCCATCCCTGGTGGAATGGGGAGGAGAGTTGGAAAGGAAAAAAAAAGTAAAACGTGTGGATTGGGTTGAGTAAGAACAGTTTAATAATTGAAATAAAATATTATAATAATAATAATAATAGTAGTAGTAATAATGAAAAGGAAGATAACTAAAAGAGAGAGAGAAATAAACCCCAAGAAACACAATTGCTCGCCACTCACTGACTGATGCCCAACCAGGCCTCGAGCAGCGACTGGCCCCTCCTGGCCAACTCCCCCCAGTTTGTATACTGAGCATGAAGGCCTACAGTATGGACAATTCCTTCGGCTAGTTTGGGTCAGCTGTCCTGGCCATGCTCCCTCCCAGCTTCTTCTACGGGTGCTTGCTGGCACAGCATTGGAAACTGAAAAATCCTTAACTTTGGATAAGTGCTACTTAGCAACAACTAAAACATCAGCATGTTGTCACCATTATTCTCATACTAAATCCAAAATACAGCATTGTACCAGCTACTATGAAGAAAATTAACTCATTCCCAGCCAAAACCAGGACACACATATGACCATATTTATCTAGCAGCCTTTAATTTACTACGACTTGCTGTTCTTCAAAGCAGAGTACCAGCCTCAGCAACAATGTTGGTTTATCTTCTGGGGCACCTTTCCTAATCATCTTATGAGCATGAGGTGACTGAGGTGTAGTCATCTCATTCAGTAGCACCACAATCACAGCCTAAGTTTTGTCAGTGGGTATGTCCCCGTCACCTGCAGTTTTACATCATTATAGTGGTTTTGTTAGAACTGAAATATAAACTACATGAAAGGAAGGCATGGGCTTACCAAGATGAAAAAAATACACCAGTACAGCAAGATTCCTGCTCTGATTCTTTTCTCACATTATTGTGTCCTGGGTTCAGTTGGGCTGGAGTTAATTTTCACAGGAAGCTGGGAGGGGGCACAGACAGGACAGCTGACCCCAACTAGCCATGGGGATAGTCCATACCATAGAATGTCACGCTCAGTATATAACTGGGGAGTGGGCTAGGGGTTGGTGTGGTGCCACAGCTGGGGAAGAGATGGAGCATCAGGTTGCTGGCACTGAGCAATTGCATTGTGCATCACTCGTTTTGTATATTCTTTTATTTGTACTGTTGTTATTATTGTAACTTGTCTCCTTGTGTTGTCCAAGTAAACTGTCCTTATCTCAATCCACAAGGTTCTACCTCCTTTTTTTTTTTTTCTCCTTTCTGATTCTCTTCCCCATCCCACGGCGGGGTGGAGGGGGAAGGAGTGAATGAGCAGCCTCGTGGTGCTTTGTTGCCGGCTGGGCTTAAACCACACATATTGTAAAACAGGTTTCACATCAGTATCACCTCATCATAAAGTTAGAATCAAGACTTACAACTCCTTTTTAAAAAATGACTGATCACATATGACCTTACCTGGCACCAGGTCATTGACTCACAGCTTGGCAGTCGGCAGACATTTGCTGTCAAGCAGAGGTATTCTCAGCTGACTCTGAATCAACATATTGCCTCCATCTTACTAAATTGCTAGCAAATCTCAAACCAGACTTGTAGGGGAAAAGAATTTCTAAAGCTTGTTGAAAATCAGCTAGGACAACTAGCGCTAAACAGAAAGCTTTGGATTGATGCATAGTTTGTTTTCTGACTGAAGTTTCTCCAGAACAGTGTGTTCACCACTGTGCAAGTTTATTACTCGCAGCCTTTGGGATTTGTTTGTTTCCCTTGCAGTTTATGCTGCTGGCTTTACTTCGGCTACGCCATCTGTTGTTCTTCTTTCCTCTTTCTTAGTGTTTCTTTTTCTCTGTGTCCTCCATTCCAAGCTACGTTAACTGCTGTGTGTCTCAAAAGGTATTTGGGATCTTTTAGCTGCACTGTGCAACACAGTCAACTGCCAGTGCTGAAGAACCCTGAGTTCCTTCTCATACTCTCCAAAAAATATGAAACTGCTTTAAAATATAAGTTATTTTTAGCCTTCTGGGAGGTTTCTTCATGTACACTTGGTTCTTGAACCTTTATTGCAAAATGTGCATATGTTTCTTCTTTCTCCCCCAGGATTAAATTTCCCTATATGAATATTGATAACTCTTGCAAAAGAAGGAGTCTTGTCATTGTTCACATTTTTTTTTTAGTCCTTAGTCCCTGGTATCATCTAAATGCAAAAGAATTCTCAGCTTTTATTTTAAAACATATCTCCAGATCCTTTGTTTGAAAAGATATCATGAAAATCCTGCCACAATGAACATGGCCTAGAAGACTGGAACATTGAATCAAAAACTGACACACAACTATTTCTTATATCTCACAATTTTAAAAAAAATCACGTAACTGAATAATTTTTAAAATATGATAGAGGTTTTTCATCTGTACATCTTTCATCTTTCTTGGATAAATGTTCTTAGGTGTAAACATTGAGGGAAAGTTGGAGTAGGACTTAATGATGTCAATCTTTTGAGTCTGAATTGGCACTGCAATATGCATATTCTATATTTAGTCTGAAAGAGCTTGCTTTTTTAAAGAAAGCCACACTCATTTTAAACATTTGTGAATGCATGGAGAGCTGGAACACTGTGTTATGTGCATTTACACTCTATTGTTTGGATTCTTGTGTGTGCTTTGTAGCTTACATCCCCTGTGCACAGCTTTATTTACTTCTATGCAGTAGCTAGGGCCACTTCATGAATTATGGTTTAAGTAAGAGGGAGAACACACAGAGCTGCTTTAATAAGGAGACAGTGAATGGACAAGTACTTATTTTGTACATAGCTACATAATAATAAATTTATGTCACAACTAACTACTCTGTAATTTTACAGAGTATCACATTTGGTTGTTTTCTTGCCCATAAACCATAATTTTCTATTGAAACCCCGGTGTTCGGTGAGAGAACTTTTAACACAAAAGCCTGGCCCATTCATTCTTCTGCTTCATATAGTGGCACAAATAACAACTGATAAATTGCAAAAGATTTGCCATGTGGGCAGCAATAGAAGTGATATGAAAGTATATAACATGGACTTTGTGTTATTTCCAGTGTCTTGTACTGTCATGTGGGTTGCTTTTAATGGTGGTTTGATTGTTTTTTATTGTAGAGAAGGAGGCTGGTGCCCTTGAAATAGCATTTTCAGATGTTACAAAACATACACGTTGAAATGAGTTCCCTCAGAAGAAGAGGAGGGCAAGTACATTAATGCAAGTATTAAAAAACTTGATCAGCTTACCAAGTCCAACTAGTTACAATGACTGTATAATGTAATCTGTGCTACACTGTAAATTATTATCTTCTACTTTTCAAGAATGGCAAGCAGTTGATAAAGCCCTCTGAGGAATTTGCCATCCCTCTGCCTATCCATCTGTCCTACCATCTCTGGCTTTTGGAGAAACAGCTGTCTTTAAACATTATACAGTAATTCTGTGCCAAAGGAATGCATGCATTATCGAAGCTAGTATTGTGTTGTGCATCCTAAAGGTGATTAATTTTTTAACAGGTTTTAAGAGATGCATTCATTTATTCAATAGGCTGAACAATAAGCACGAACTGTGGAATGTAGATTACTTCCTATTGTTTCAGTTGTTAAGTAGCTGATACATCCCAATGGAAAAGCAAAATATTTATCCACAGTTTCTGCTAGTGTCACACAAAATTATATACAACATTCATAATGAAGAGATAATAGTAATGTTGCACTGTTTTGAGCAAACTCAAACAGTGAATAAACTTCAAGGCTCAACAGTTTATTCCAATGAGAAAATTAAATTTTTGTGAAGTGAAATAACAATTCTGTTACTCTGCTATACCACATAATGTGTACTATTTACATACTACTATTATTGAATTGGTGTTTTTCACCTGTGTGGTTTAACAAGTAGCAGGAACTATGAAATACTGCAGAGAGAAAAGTAGAGAATTACTCAGAACATGATACATTCAATCACTTGGATGGGATTCATCCTGTTTAAGGGTTCAAGCTGGCTGCCCAAGTGTAGTCAGTTGGGGTTTTTACACAAAGTCAAGGGTACTTCCCACTACAGCCTCCGTCCACCACTAGAGAATACCATGAATCTCCCATAGACCTTGTATCATATTTGTGAGCCTCGTGTAGATATCTTAGGTACCTTCAGGCACCTTAAGTGCCAATACAGAGCTATCTTCAGGCTTATGAATGTTGATCTAGATGACCACAGTGTAGATGTCTACACTTGAGCTAGCCATCCTATTTTACTATTCATAAAAAAAAAAAGAAAAAAAAATAGGGCATGGTTTGTATTACTATGCTGTGTGAGTGGTGAAGTGCCTGCTAAAATGCTTATTGTTCTTTGCTGTACAAGGAGCTTAGTGCTCAGCTGATATACAGACTTAGATGTGGTCAGATGAATCCCAGGCTTTTTTACTAATAAATGAAAAGTCCCTGTTGAAAATATTAAGGTGCTGGCAATCTGGATCCTCCTCTTGATTAAAAAGGTAACTCAGAGAAACTCCAATCTCAGAAAGCATTAGCTTCCTTGTCACTGTTGAGCAGAAGCAGATCAATCCAATTACCAGATTAGTATGAAAAGGTGTGATAATGTCCACTTATATTATTTACTGGGGCCTTACTTCATCCAAGTGGTTAGTGCACTTGGATCCCTGAAGTGCACTGCTATTCCTTTTGAAAGAAAATTAGTGGGCAGCAGACAAGAGAGTGGTAAATTACCTTAATCTCCTTTTAATTACAAATGTGCGTTCCTGCAGACAGGCTTTGAACTGAGTGGATTTTAATAGTAGAGCAGCACAATCCTGGCTTGCACATTAAAAATTAAAAGTTAAAATTCCTCTTGCTTGGGCATGCTGTGCTGTTTTTTCTCCAGCAAAAAGCCAGATTTTGGTACAGCTTTTCCTTCTTATCTCTGTTCAGTGGGACCTTAACTTGGCAACTGACAGTACAAGGGTTCTTAGTGAACACTTAAATAATGTTTTACTTTTGAAACACTCACTGACTGTACTGGTTTTGACTGGAATAGAGTTAAATTTATTCATAGTAGCTCATATGGTACTATGTTTTGAATTCGTGACCAAGACAGTGTTGATAGCACAGGGATGTTTTCGTTACTGCAGAGCAGTGCTTACACAGAGTCAATGCCTTTGCTGTTTCTTACACCATCCCACCAGCGAGGAGGGTGGAGGGGCACAAGGATTTGGGAGGGGACACAGCTGGGACAGCTGACCCCGACTGACCCAAGGGATATTCCACATTATATGACATTGTGCTCAGCATATATAAAACTGGGGAGGTGGAGCTTGGTGGGGGCTGCCGTTGCTCAGGAACTGGCTGGGCATCGGTCACTTGGTGGCAAGCAATTGTTTTCTTTTGCATCACTTGTTTTTCTTGTGTTCCCCCCGCCTCCACCCGGGGTTGTCTTTTTTTTTTACCTTCCATTTATTAAAAATTATTAACGGTCTTTGTCTCAACCCATGAGTTTTCTCACTTCTACCCTTCCAGTTCTCCCCCCAGTCTTGCTGAATGTGGGGGAGTTAGCTACATACTGGGGTTAAACCATGACACTGACCCTAGGTTATTGGTTGGTTTAAAATAGGCGTATTCACAGCAGTCACTCCAATAAAGTCTCTAATTTGGAACAGGGCATTGGATTTGATGGCTATGTTAGTCTGTTGAGACTACAAGTATCTCTGGAGTAGAACCATGTCTTACGCAGTACTGAACACATATAAACCAAATTAATAACAGCTCTCCGACATGTTCAGGTTTGTCCCTTGGCTATCAGGCTTACCAGTATAACTAGTTAACGACAGCCTTTTGACGATTATTTACTATGCTGGTCAGAAAGTTTCAATAGGATATTTTCAGTGAGATTAGACTAATTTACTGGCATGGGGGTGGGTTTGGGTGAGGAACTAATAAGTTCTAAAATCTAAAAACTAATAAGTTCTAAAACTAAAAATCTGAAGAACAAAGAATCAGGGAGATTTCAGTAAGGTTTCTATTGAAATTCCAGATTCAATGAGAATCCATTGTCAGATTCCTAACAATGTCTATTCTGATTTTCTGCTGCATGTTCTCAGCAGCCTCAACATAAAGAGCTTTAAGATAATAAAATATTTGGGCTTTGGGATAATATATCTATATATTAACTTAATGTATGCTATTACATGACTCCTCAGGATGTCAGCTGCCTGCTTTCTGGTTTGGTTGTGTCCTAATACAGCACTTCAACAATGCATCCAAATTATCCCTTTATTGATGAGGGCATCAGTAAAACTTTATGCTGTTAATTCAGTTGTTTTTTGCTCAAAAGCTACCCTGAACTAAAAGGGATAAAAGAATTAGTTGTAAATTAATGTCCATATTTATATCTAGTTATTTAGAATACTTCCTTTTATGTCTCTAGTTTGATACTGACACCATGCCCTTTTAAAGGCCTGTCTTATTTTAAAATGCTGAAATCCTATTCAAAACCTTCATTATAATCTACCTGATCTTTATTTTTTATTTACTCATATCTTGATTGTTAGACTGGCTGGTGCTTTTCCATTTTACTTATATTTGATGTCCATTCCATTCCAATATATAAATATTCATTTCCAGAGGTGTTTGCAAAACATAGAATGCAGGGAGTTTGGAAAACTCCTGTAAAAGTTGCAGTTTGTGACTTTAGATATTAATTAAATAACAAAATTAATTTTGTACATAAGACAAGAAAAAAATCTGGGAAACTGTAAATCCAAACAACTGAAAATGCATGACATATTTATCATTTTTTACTGGCAGTCTATCCCTTTTCTCTGGAATTTTCAGATTACCAGTAGCCTGGTCAGGCTGCTGGACACCACAAATCAAATAGCTGCTGGGCACGTGCAGTCCTATTTTACATCGTATGACCGAGAGACAGGTGAGACCTAGCCATAGTCTGTGCACTTGATTTATGCATGTATCACAAGCCTAACCTGATTTTATCTCACAGATCCAAATAATCCCAGATAGAAATATAGGGCACTGCACCACAGAAGTAATACTCCGCTTTTTGATTTTTAAATGTTGGCAGGTATGGAAATGGTTTACCAATAAGTCAAGGGAAGGATAGGCTGTCCCTTTTGTCCCCAGGAATCAAGAAGTCATTCAGTCCAGTCTCACTAATCTAGAAAATGAATAATGATCACAAAGAAATATTTCTGTATTTTCTATGCAAATATTTTAGGCTTTTATATCATTGTTATTAATTATATTTTACACAGTAAAACCAATGTTGCTACTTGTTTTCAAAAAATATGAAAGGTTACGTTCTTTATATGTTCCTTATCATGCCCAATGAATGAATGATTAGGTGAATAAATGAATCAATAGTGAAGAGACAAAAAGGTAAAAAGGACAAAAAAGGTAAATAGCATCACCATTATAGTGATGTGCTTATGAAGTCATTACATCTTAAGATGTACGAAAAATGCTTGTCTCAGTTATTCATAATATCAAAATAACCATAGTATCAAAAGAGTGCAAAGAAGGCTCATGTTTATCAGAAAAATGTTTGCCTATTTAACTTAGATAATATTGATAAAAAGCTCTGTTAGGTACTGAGGTTCTTTTTTTTGTTTTCTTTTTTGAGCTGTGTATCTGGTCTGGTAATATTCAAAGGGGGTAAATAGGATGATTAAGCTATTTTTTTGGACAGTGATGGCACTGCGACAAGAGATTCTGTTTGTGAAGATTAAAATGGCAATCAACATGGTTTTGTGGAAAATGTACCTTGTCAAATAAATGTGATGTCTTTTTACATGATAGGTTTAGTTGATAACTGCATTGACATAATACAGTTAAACTACTGTAAAGCAGTTGTCCCTGTCTTTCTTTAAATTCTGATGAAAATACTGCTATGCAAAATCAACAGAGCTTAAATATCAGCTATGAAAAATGTTTCAGAAAGTAATTAAAAATGAAGTATCATTGCACAACAGGATGCATAACCAGATGCCTCTGAAAAGTTAGTTCTTACTTTTCAACCTCTTCATCCATGATCTGGTCAAATTTGCTCGTAATTAATAATTAGTAAGTGTTAAGTAATGTAGAACGATCAACTCTACTAAATTATATTGGTTAAGAAAATTACTTTTCTCTGGACAGCATATATTTTAACAGAGCCAAATGAAAGGGCATACATCAAGAAACAAAATATGTAGGTCACACTTGCAGGGTGGGAAATGGTGTCCTGGTGTTCAGTGACATTGAAGGACTTAGAGGAAATAGTAGCTAATTAAGCGAACATGAGCTCCCTGGGCAACACTATAGCTAAGTAGGTGAACATGTTTTTGAGATGCATAAGTAGAAAAATAATAAATAGAAGTGAGGCAGCTGTATTTGTGTACAGCACTTGAGAGACTTACTAGCATACTTACATGCATTTTTTTGGTGCCTATCTTTAAAAGGGGTATTGAAATATTAAAAATAGTATAGAAAAAAATTACAAGGGCAACTCAAGTTTTGGGAAACTAGCAAAGTATACCCAAGATAAGATTATGAAATCACTGTCTACAAGCTCATACATAGAAAGAAACAATTGTGATAGGAGACAAAGCTTTAACACACTAGAGTAGCTAATGTTTGGAAAATACACTAATTCAGAATACAAACAAGAAGCAGATCTTAAAGTTATAGATTCATATTATTATTTAGGTTGGAAGGAACCTCTACAGGTCATCTAGTCTAATCTCCTGCTCAAAGCAGTACTAACCTTAAAGTTAGATCACTTTGAGCAAGGCCTTCCTTGTCCACTCAAATTTTAAAGACCCTGAGTATGGAGATTTCACAGCTTCATTAAGCAGCCTGTTCCAGTCCTTACCCACTCATTCTGAGATTTTTCTTCTTGTATCCAACTGGAATTTAATTCAGCTTATAGCCATTGCTTCTTATCTTTTGTCTGTGTACCTCTGAGTGGAGTCTGGCTCTGTCTTCTTTATTATTTCCTTTATACATTAAAACCAGGTTTTAGGTAGATACTTAACAGTACCATTACTGAAAATTAAATATGGTTTGGTGACAAGAAATTTCCTCTATTTTTGTGAGTGATTTGGGTGGGGTTTCCAAGAGATGTAGGGTTCACACAAATTGTAGGCCTGATGCAGGAATTGCTGGATGAAATTCTTTGATTCCTACAACTTAATTTAGCTAAATTAAGTTTTAATTTACTGTAAAAGTTCCTGTCAGACATTGAAGTCATGATGCTATGAAGTCAATGAATCGCAAAAATACTCTGGTATAGTAATTAACAGCACTAAACTGTTTCTGCATAGCAAGGGAGTAAAGTCCTTCCCTGTCCTATTAGTGATGCTCATCATATTTTCCCAACAGCATTGAGCTGGTATGTTCATTATTGGTTTGTACTCTTATTCTTAGTAGTCTTGGTAGTGATGTTTACCATTTTATGGAGATTAAATAATAGGCTGAAGTTAATACTCAAAGCGTAAATCTGGGATTCTCCTCATCTACATTTACATGTCTATAACATAGACATTCATACCTTTTATAGCCACTGAAGACTTTCTTTTTAATCACTGAAGAGAAAAAAGAATGTCTAATGAAGAAAGCAATCATGATCCAGGTGGTCAGATAAGTAGGATTAATTGTGCTTCAAATTGCCTACTCCTAACCACTGATCATGGAAAGGAGTATAAGTGAATGATTCAGGAACTGGTATGGTACACCATAACCATCTAAAGTTGTGTGAGATGAGTCCCAAGAAAGATTGTGTAAGAAAATCAATATTCATAAAGAAAGCATACACATGAAACCTGAATTTCTCAATTCACAAAACATAATATTTATATTATTGCTCCATCTTAAGGAGAGTAACAAAGATGATGAAAGGACTAGAGGGCATGACTTATGAGGAGCAGCTGAGGATACCACGTTTGTTCATCTTAGAGGAGAGGAGACTGAGGGGTCGCTGCGTTGCTGTCTAGAAGTACAACATGAGGGGAAGTGGAAAGGGAGGTGCTGCTCTCTTCTCTCTGGTGTTTGGGGACAGGACACAAGGGGATGTCTTAAAGCTGTGTCAGGAGAAGTTCCAACTGGATATTAAGAAAAAGTTCTTCACTGAGAGTGTGGTCAGCCACTGGAACAAGCTCCCCAGGGAAGCGGTCATGGCCCCAAGCCTGTCAGTGTTCAAGAAGCATTTGGGCAATGCTCTTCGATATATGGTTTAACTTTTAGGTTGCTCTGTGTGGAGTTCAGAGTTTGACTTGATAGCCCTCATGAGTCCCTTCTAACTCAGGATATTTTATGATTCTATGCATCTTTTCTTTCATGATCCCAATGTTTGGATAGATTCATGTGTCAGCTGCTATTTATATTTCATGGCTCATAGTGACATTTTGAATATAGAATCTGCTAATGCATGTGCAGAAAAATTGTACTTCTTCAGGTCTGTGATCATATTTTTTATGTGCATTCTGGTAATTATCACTCTGAATATTTCAGAATCTATTTAAAGATAGAACCAACACTTTCATTTATTTGATAAATTATCTCAAATATTGATTTAGTTTTTTACTAGGGTTTGGTGCAAGATCAACTTTTGCTTCAAATGCCTACCTTCAGTAACAATGCCGTTTAGTTCTAAGAATAATCTTTTAAAACTTGTATGTTTTCTGAAATTAAACTGAAGTCTTCACTGGTCACTTGAGATCTAAAGGAGGTAGTGGATTTGGTTTTTTTTCTTTATTTTGATTAATACTTGTTGAGGTTTTTCATGTTTATGAAGTGGCTGCCACATAAATAATCTGTTTCATGGACCTACAAACTAATAATTACATTTACAGTCTGCAATTAAATGTCTCTTTCCAAATAACTTGTATGGGTTACAGATCAGTAACTAACCCATGTATCTCTTTCACAGCATGAAGGAAAATAATACAGAGTATTAAAGAAAGATAGCGTTTATAAAGTTGTAGTTCAGTCAACATAAAAACTCATGGAAGTAATAAGCACATTTTTATGTTTAAGGACTCATTTTACGCTACTATTTTGGTGATTTTCCAAGGAACATCCTTTAAAACTAATACAGCTATGGATTATATATCATGTATATAACTAACTGTGAGCATTCTTCAGAATCTAGTAAGTGCACTTAATAACCTGAAATTATAATAGATAACAGTTTAAAACAATGATTTTTTAATAAATATTTAGACCTTTGGGTAATTAAACTTTCACTGTTTTCATTGTGCAAGTATATACTTACACTGTATACAGGTAGTACATAGATATAATAGCAACATTGTTAAGATTCATCTCAAATAGACAAAAAGAAATATGAAAAGCCTAGCTTTAACCTTCAAAATTTATAAAAGCTTACAGTTAAACATCTGTACTTCTCTTCTCTGGACATATTTAATGAACTTTTTCTTTGGGTTTCTACTTTCTTAGAAGCAGTAAGATGAAAGTGATGCTGCTAATTGAATTGAGAAGAGCATTACTACTAACTTGCAACTCTTGCCTTGAGTTCCAATAGAAGACAATCATGAATTAGCAATTAATTCAGTGGAAAGTACCCTATTGCAACTTCTAGCTGCTTTCCTGTTTCTAACATAACACTACTAGTTCTTGTTTTCTGTCTCTCTTTGCCTATTACAGCCTCCCTGTGTACTTCCATATCCTCTGATTCTGATGCATCTTCTCATGGCATCTATGACAATTTCTCCCTTCTTGCATTGTCTCCCCTGAACTTTGAGACAGAGAATGTAGCTTTGCTAACCTGGGAATTGAGAGGGAGCATGTGCCTCTCCAGGCAGAATAATCAAAACATTTGTGTATCCTTAATAACTCAGAGCTTGTGTCTAAATATCAACAGTGCAGGGAGTTCTGCCATGCTGTCTCACCACCTACCCACTGGACTGTGTCTACAGATAGTAGGTATAGTTTCAGGAGTTTTGCATGCTATATAATCAAGTCCTGGGTAGCCCATGGAAAGAATCTTTAGGGATCGTGATTAATTATATTTCTGTTGCAGTTACTGCAGCTTATACTTGTGAGATACAGCTCAGATGTTGAATTTGCATCTTTTTACTGAGCTGTATGAAAAAAAGCAGAAGACCAAAATGTCTGTCTAGTATTATTCATGTAAGTCCATCGTTAGGCATTTAAATACACACCCTGTCTTCCAAACTTTTCGCTCTTCTTAAACTCTACCTGATTTTATGTAGAATCTGTTGTTAAAACAAGCAGAAGTGTACTCAAAGAATGTTGCCTCTGCAATTATGTCAGTACATAGATTTTTTTTTTTTCACCACAAGTAACTTCACAATTAAACAGTTTAGTGAATATTATTAGACAGACCAGAATGGTCACCACTCAGACCCACATAACATCTTGCATGCTGTATAGTCATGAATGTTTGTAACATTGCCAATTAATTTGTGGTGATAATATTTAACAAAATATGATTTTGCCAGCTGGAAGCAAAGTTATTCCCTATTCCCTATCCTCCCTACCACCACCACGTCCCTCCAGCCTGTATCATGAGATCTTTATCATCTCAAAGTGATGTTAGAAATAAGCAGATGGGACACCATTTTAATATCTTACCTGAAGGATAACACCTCCCAGTACTGCAACTGCCCTCCTAATATTGGACCTTGGCATTAACACACTGCAGAAACTCACTCCCAATGTGCGATTCTTGCTGTGTGCCCTCATTAGATGTCTTTTGTTTACTACCTCCTTTATGCACAGTTTCATCAAACAACTAAAACTGACATTTCAAAAGCTAAGAGGATTTTACATAACAGGACCCCTCTTGTCATTCTTCATTTCCTTGAAGTCAGCTTTGAAAATAATTCGCTGCATTTTTGTTATGTAGTAGATCATGCAGCACATCAGTGCAGAAGTTTTCTTCCTTCCTGCCAGCAAGGTACAACCAGAGTAACACTCAAGGCCAGAGAGTTATTCTTGCACAGGATACAGAAATGTCTTTTACTAATTGGGGCTAATCAAGCCTATATCAAACAATTGAAGAAGCTAAATAAAATATTAAGAATGTTCTCATATAAAATGTTCTACACCATTGCAATGATGATGTAAAAATGCAACAGTGTAGAGAAGATGCAAAAGAAAGGCAACTGACTAAATTAGTTGGTGCAAAAGACCTACAATTGTAAGCAGAAGATTCTCTTGGGGATCATGTCTGGTTAAAAAAATAAGGTCAGATCTCAATAGACAAAAAGTGATCTGCTGCAACTCAGCTATATTTAATGGAAAATACAGTAATGGAGTAGGTTACTCCATCCATCACGTCTTAAAACAGGTTTTTAAATCGGCAGTTAGATGTGGGCAGAACATGGAGAAATTTTGGAAAAATACTTCTGAGAAGCGGAAGGTTGTTAGGTTTCTGCTCTTCTCCACAGGTTCTGGCTTTATGTCTATCATTTAAAGACTGCCAGTTTGGTGCTCTAGCAAGACTAAGTAACTCACAATGAAACAGCAGAACTATGACTTTCTTACCTGCTACAATGGACTGCTTGATAGAATAAGAAAGTGTAACCAAAATCCACAACCTGAAAAGGGAATTTTGATAGTTTTTGATTGATTACTCTTCACAGGCAAGTGATCTCAACATATTCAGTGGTGCCTTCTGATTATTCTTTTTGTCTGATCTACCTAACACATGTTCATTTACTCTGTAATTTTCCAAACTTTTTCATAAATTTACAAGTGTGCTTGCCATGTCAACCATGCAATTTATGATCTCCTTAGAAATCTGAACCTTATCTGTTTAATACTGTACTGAAACAAGATCACATTTTTAATAGTGTGTCTGCTTATTTCTCTGATAATCAGATTACCACAAATGGTATCCCACAAGACAAGTCCCTGATCAAAAAGACTTCATGCCTACTTTCCTTTATTACACCAACATACTGACCAGGGTGTGAAGAGAAGAGAGAGTTTGGGGTGTGCTTTATTCCTTCCCATTGCATAGCTGGGAGCATTTCTCAGTAAGATTTGTCCTTCCCCTTTAGATTCCTGTGAAAGAATCCATGTGTTAGAAAGCAGCTCCCTCAGGAGTGACCTAACACTTCTGAGCCATGTTTCTTTGTATTGATACATATGCTGGGATTTTTCCAGGTTATTTACAAAAATGCTCAGGCAAATATTATCAGGCCCTGAAACACTCTACCAGAGATCTTGCTTAACAATTTCTGGTTACAAATTTAATTTTGATGTATGATGAGAAAAGTGCAACTCTAATTATACACCATTTAACCAAAATGTTTTGTAGTCCCAAAACAAATGTCCCGCAGAGTTCCCACTACAGCATGTAAACACTATTACCTTTTCCAAGCAATCTTTAGTCTCTTTCAAAAAACAAGCAGAAGAAAGCGATAGATAAATCTAGTTTGACACAATCTATTTTACATATGTTGATTACCATTAATTATTCTATTTTCCTTTAATTCTTTAGTAGTCAAGTCCAAGCCAGCTATTGACCTCAGGATTAATGCTGGACTAACAAAACTGTAATTATCGAGGTAACACATCTTTGTTTTCTTCTAATTTAACAGAACATACTCAGTGTTCCTACTTTTCATTCAGAGTTTCACAATGGCAAGGTTTTTTTCTATCTAAAGTTTCAGTGCTTGGACATACATAATTAGTGGACATGCTTGGATTTCATTTAAAGAAAAGGTTTCAAATCTTTCAGTGCAGCACTATGCAACTGTGGATTTTCAAATGCATCCCAAAAATCTCAAAAAGGCAAACAAGCAGCAAAGAATACTAGTGAGTTTTTATTTATTTATATATAGAGAGAGAGATTATAATATATAATAAATAATAAATAGATTTTATGTATGTATTATATATGCGTGTTTGTATATTTTTTAAAAACTTGTCATTAAAAAAAAAGAATTATCAATCCTCTCATGTAGTACTATGAAATAAAGTCAAGACCTTATACAATATAAAAATCAAGACCTTATATAAGATGTCCTTCTCCTCTCTTCACCTTCCATTTTTGTAAATCATGCATTTTTTAGTTGCTGCTACTAATCTATGTGTCCCTTCTATTGCTTTCTTCACTGATTGCCTGAACAGAGACTGTGGAAGATAATCGGGAATTGTTTATCTCTGTCTCACTCCACACATCTCTTCTAACAGCTCTTTAAACAATTCTGATTTGCCCTCATTTACATGAAAAACAGATAAGGTTTGGAAACAGTTGTTTGAAAAACCAGTATCATTATATATGCCCATGCACAACTCTGCTTTTGCTTCTGTACTGTTTGCGTCAAAAGGGTCTTCTTTCCCTCAAACTGTTCTTCCTCAGTTTTGATTCCTCCTTGGATTCTTTCTGAACCTAATTTCAATTTTTCCTGAACATTTTGCTGTTGCACGATGCTTTTCCACTCTGAAGTTTTTTAAACTGAGTTAATTTGGCAGCAGTCTGCTTTACCCTTCAACAACTACTACATTTATAAATAGTGAACTTCCAAGTCAGCATGAAAAGAAGAACTTCTCCCTGATTTACTAATTATGCTGCTTTCAATGGTATTTTATTTTTCCAACAGTGACATCATCTTGAAATGCAGGACCTCTGGCAGCTTAAAGGAGCTGTGTTTTGTGAAGAGATTCCATTTTATATATAAATCTCCAAGCCTGAAAAAAACTCAGGTGGATTTATGATTCATTCAAATTTCTTTTTCCACCATCCTTAGTTGGTAATATATTCTTCAAAGCAATTTGTATGCAAATATTTATCTGAAGAAAGGAGAGAATGAATGAGGTAAACAGGCAAGCTACACCACATGCATTACATTATATTTTCTTAAAAGCAAAAAGTTCTCCTTTCAGCTACAACAGCAGAAAGACGGAGCAGCAGCAGTGGCTTTGGTGTAGGACCTGTTGCTCTGTTTCCACATTGCTGTGTTAAAGAACAAACCAGAGGCCATGAAGCACTTTTGGCCAGGTGAGCTGTAGCACATCTGTATGTTTGTACAGGTTCTTAAGCCAACTTTGGTCAGTTAAAGCCCATGTGGCAGCTGTAGTGACCTGCATGGGCCACATAGTCCCTACAGATTGCATACTCCCTTATGTAGTAAGATTTGGGGTTAGCTCATATAACCTGTGCTTAGTGCCTGAGCTAGTTTTGATCTAGATTCCCATTGCTGCAATCATACTTCTAATTACAGTAGGCTTATGGCTGGCTATTCATTGCCATAAGGTAAAATTCTGAACTGATTTCTTAAAGCAGTGGGATAAGGGAAAGAAACACTGCTAAGGTTTGAGTGTCAGGTGCAATATAGGAAAGAGATGAGAGCCAGACTTTGAAATACACAAATACACACACTATCTATCTATCTGTCTATCTATCTATCTGTCTATCTATCGATATGTATTGTATCTGTGCACATATGATCAAAATATGCAACACTGTATACTTAAATAAGCTGTGATTCAGGACTGAAGCAGAAGCAGCACTGACCAAGTTTCTCATAAAAAACCAAATCCAATCGAAACAACCAAAATCAGTGTCCAAATTATAGCCAACTTTGAGAACTACATAAATACAGTATGTACTCAGCTTTCAATGTTGTTGCATGTGCTGTTGCTGAATCTGCAAAGAAAACAGCAATGACTCCTCTCCTCATTCTCACTGGAAATGGTTAACAAAGGAAAGCAGTCATTTTAGAGCAGGTGCGAATGCCCGTAACTTACAGTTTCAAAAA
The DNA here is from genome assembly GCF_964188355.1 of Buteo buteo. NCBI lineage: Eukaryota > Metazoa > Chordata > Aves > Accipitriformes > Accipitridae > Buteo > Buteo buteo. The sequence continues at coordinate 16,975,715 of NC_134188.1, forward strand.
GATCATTTCCATTGCTAAGGCTGGATTTTTTTGTTGCTTTTCTACTTACAGGCCAAAACATGCCACATGCCACACGGTGTGATGTTGAAAAAGAAAACTTAATTTCTGAGTAAAAATTGTTACACTTCAAAAACATAATAAAAGAAAATAGTGTCAGTCATCAGTCAGCTTCCTGGACTGAAGTCTTTGGGGTCGACATTTTTGCTTCTACATCCATAAATAAAATACTGAGCCTGATCCTCACTTTTGAACTATAAATAATGAACAAATTAATAACGGTAAGCTGTTCTCAAGCCTCTGTTATGTGAACATTAAGCCTTCTCTCCTAAGATTTCTACCCGATACCATTCTTTCTAGTGCCTTGAAAGCATAGCTGAGAGATCTTATCTCTCATCCTCAGAAAATCCTTACATTGCATTTTTATTTTTGCAGTATTTCTTTGAAACATTTTTTGTGAATAATTGTACATCTGAAGCATCTTTCCTTTTGCAGCTTAAAAATTTGTCATTGCTGTCATACTCGTGGCTTTGTGTGATTATTTGAATTATTGTACATTGGAGGGTGAATAATTGCATTTGAGAGACTTACTCTTTAAAGATTTTCAAAGGCAGCAAGAACCCTGCAAATTTAATACACTGTTTCAAAACACGAAAACTATCTGAGCACTGACTAAATTTTAAAAAACCCTGAAAGGATGGTTTAGGACTATTTTGTCTTTAACTTTAAATTCAAGGCCAGATTTCACTGTTGACAAGGTAGAGGTCTAATGTGGGAATACAAATAAGCCAGCGATATTGTAGGCCTGTTCTTCATTGGCTGTCAGTTTTGCTTTTTGTCTGCATAGAAGTAGGATTGAACAGAACTGGTTCTGAAGGTAAGAAACATAAGTCTGCAGTTGGAATGACTGAATTTTTTAACAGGGTATTCAAAAAAAGGTAACAATTCTTTTATTAGCTACAATTCATTATTTTGTGGGTTATTTTATGAACGCCTTATGTTAATGCTTCTATACGGAAATACATCATTTCATAGTCATGGATTACATTTGATTTTACAATTTTAAGGCTAAATGCCAAAATTGAACTTAATGGAAGTTCAGGGCTGTATTAGTTTGTGTGGCCAGGTTTTGGTAGTGGGGGGGCTACAGGGGAAGCTTCTGTGAGAAGCTGCTGGAAGCTTCCCTCATGCCCAATAGAGCCAATGCCAGCTGGCTCCAAGATGGACCCGATGCTGGCCAAGGCCAAACCCATCAGCAACAGTAGTAGTGCCTCTGGGAGAACAGATTTAAGAAGAGAAAAAAACCCTGCATAACAGAAACTGCAGCCTGAGCGAGGAGTGAGAAGATGTGAGAGCACCAGCCCTGCAGCCCCCCAGGTCAGTGCAGAAGGAGGGGAGGAGATGCTCCAGGCGCCGGAGCAGAGATTCCCCTGCAGCCCGTGAGGAAGACCCTGGTGAGGCAGGCTGTCCCCCTGCAGCCCAGGGAGGTCCACGGGGGAGCAGATCTCCACCTGCAGGGAGGACCCCACGCCGGAGCAGGGGGGTGCCCGAAGGAGGCTAGGACCCCGTGGGAAGCCCGCGCTGGAGCAGGGTCCTGGCAGGACCTGTGGCCCCGTGGAGAGAGAGAGGAGCCCACGCTGGAGCAGGTTTTCTGGCAGGACTTGTGACCCTGTGGGGGACCCACGCTGGAGCAGTCTGTGCCTGAAGGACTGCAGCCCATGGGAAGGACTCACATTGGAGAAGTTCATGAAGGACTGTCCCCTGTGGGAGGGACCTCATGCTGGAGTCGGGGAAGAGTGAGGAGTCCTGCCCCTGAGGAGGAAGGAGCGGCAGAGACAACGTGTGATGAACTGACCCCAACCCCCATTCCCTGTTCTCCTGAGCTGCTGTGTGATGGAGGTAAAGAAAATTGGGAGTAAAGTTGAGCCCAGGAAGAAGGGAAGGGTGGGGGGAAGTTGTTTTAAGATTTGGTTTTATTTCTCATTATCCTCCTCTGATTTGACTGGTAATAAATTAAATTAATTTCCTCTAGTCGAGTCTGGTTTGCCCATGATGGTAATTAGTGAGTGATTTCTCCCTGTCCTTATCTCAACCCATGAGACTTTCATTATATTTTCTCTCCCTTGTCCAGCTGAGGAGGGTGAGCGATAGAGTGGCTTTGCTGGGCACCTGGTGTCCTGTCAAGGTCAGCCCACCACAAGGGGACCTTGCAAGGTCATCTGTTTCACGGGCTCTTTTTGTAAAATGACAACTTTTAAGCATTCATTGTGCCTTTGATGTATAGAAGGAGGCTGAACTTTGCAAATCTTAGATGGACAAAGTGGTTTTAGTTAGATAAATCGAGATCAACTTAGTTGCCCAAACTGCCCAGCCTGCCTGGCGTTCAGCTGCCAGCCTGTAAGACTTAACCCAGGTCTTCTCACTTTCCTGGGTCATAGCTGTCACTTCTGTGTAGCTATCCCAGCTACCACAGGGTGCCTGAAATACTGCTTGCTTCCTATCTTTGAGAACATGAATTAAGTCCATACATTTGATAAGCTGAAACAAGGTCTACTGTGTGTCTTATCTCCATTGACTTTAACAGAAGGTTGCACATGTGCACATGTAGGCAACTACTGCTTTGAGAAGCAGAGCTTTGATCCATATTGCAGAGTTGTGTGTTAACCCCTGGCTCTTGAAACAATGTCTGCTCCCCAGTGTGACTTCTGTCTCCTGAGGGTCCTGCCATCTTTGATCATTTCCATAAGTGGTTGCTCCTCCTCCATCTGTCCTCCTGGCACTAATAGTTTGCTGAAGAAGTTTTTACTCCAAATCCTTGTGTCTGTAGCAGCTCAGAAAAAACAAAACAAAACACAACCAAAAACCAAAAACTAAACCAAACCAAACCAAAAAAAACCAAAACAAACAAAAAAAAACCAAAAAAACAACAACAAAAAAAACCCACCCAAAAAAACCCAGGAACATTTTGCCAGATACATGACCCTTTATGACACCTCTTTATGATAAAGGTTTTGACCACATCTGGCAGTTCACTATATGTGGGCACATTTCTACTGTGATTGAGCAAATTCTGATCAAGTTCTGATCAAGCTTAAGCAGAAGAAAGCAGTAGGCATGCAACTCCTGCTCTTTTCCTCAGTTAAACATACAAAGTGTGCATCTCAATTTCTGTGTAATTAATAGCCACTAAAATGAATCACAAAGTTAGTGGAACAGATTTTTTTTTTCTTTTTTTAAATAATTATGTCTTTAAACATATATTTTACCCTTATCTTCTCCCTTTTAAGTAAACAAAGCATTTTAGGCAAAAAAAAAAAAAATTATAATGAAATACTAAGAGACTCTTTCAACCAAATGACAGAAGTTGCAGAACAAAACTCATATATCTAAAAGCATGTTTAATTGCAAATGTAAACATCAGAATTACTGCTTGCAAATGGAAATATCCCAATGCAAACATTAAAAGGTTTGCCAGATGAATTGTTCTAAATGCACCAGTAAGCTCATTAGGTGAATCAGAAACTTTCACTTTGCCATCAGTCTTTATTAGTTGCAGTTGAGTTCTGGTATTGAATCACAGTAGATTAATTCAGCTCACGTCACAGGTATTTACATGCTTGAGCACTTCGTCATGTAGATAGATTAATTTACTTGCAAAAATTTAAAAGCATGCTGATAGGAGAGGTTAAAAAATAGAAACCTTTTTACATCACACTTTGTAAACACAAATAAATTCCCTTATAACCTAATGCAGATTTCAGGCTATTATAATATTTTCTAGCCATCCTTTTCTAATAAATATATAAGTATGGGAAAACTAATTACAAGAAATGTAATCAGCAACCCTTTCCAAAATCATACGTCTTTAGGACAGAAAAAAAACGTAGACTAACATTTGGGACAGAAAGAGAGAATTTGCAGTGGGCTGCTTTAGGAAGCGAATGTAAACACATAGACCTGTCATTCTATTGCTGTACTGGAAGTTAAAGCCATGTAAGTTACTGCGATGCATTGGCTGACCCAGAGTTTTACATGTTTATTTCCTGAAGTCATTGTTTCTGTCCAGTAAATACTCACAGTACATGAAAACAAATATCACCTTCACTGGACAGGAAAACAAATATCACCTTCATTGGTCTTTCCTCAGGGTTACAGCCGCCTTAGTGTTGAACAGGCTGCTTCTGTTCTGGTTTGAGGTTTATGAGATCTCCACATAACAGTCTTGCATTAGAACTTCTACACCACTGCAAAGTAGTGGAGGAGACTGATCACTACAAATTAAATATTAAAGGTGTATTTTCTTGATTGACTTCATATAAAATTAGGTTTCAATGCATTATTCATTTGGTATTAAAGTTTGGATGACGATATATTACTTTCACTTTTAGGCTGTCAACCCAGGGCACACAAAAGGCCTGTTGCTATTTTAAGTTAGCTTTATTGGCACAGGAGTGTCACAGCTAAAGAAACCATGACTTATACAACTCTCTAAATACTGTTAAACTATTAGCTCTTTCTTTTTAATGAGGTGCACAGCTACAACTTACATTAGATCTCACCAACGAAATAGTTGGTTAGTGCATGAATGGAAGTAAAGGGCACAACAGCTAAAATCCTGGTCCAGAAGAGGACCAGGAGATCTGCATGAAACATCAGTGAGGTTCAGATTTCATCTGGCCAGCTTTCTCCAAAGCTACCACTTACTTTTTAATGAGATGGAAAATAAGCTCCTAAACAGGTGTATCTTTAATGGATGGTGACAGTTTTAGCAAAAGCTGACGAATATTAACAACTTCTGATCAAATTCCTCCCTGAGAAATTGTAAGCTGTCCTTGCACATTTAAACTAACCTTTTTTTATTCATACTCTCATTTTTCTCCTTTTTGTCAACAACTGTCTTACAGTATTGTCATGCATAGTTAAAGAGCTGTGTCTTCTATCCCCATTATGAGTACAATGACTCTTCCTGCCTCTCAGCTGTCTGTCCATTCCCTTTAGCATCTGTGCAAAGGAAGATGCAGTTTCCCATCAGCTGATGCAGTAAGAAGGTAAATCCAGCCAATTTTTTACTTGCAACAACAATCAATTAATGCAAGCTCAAGAAAGAAGGATTTTTATTAGGAATCTCCTGTATATAAATATCTCTCTTTGGGTAAACAAATAATTTCTGTTAGTGCATTTTATCAAACATTAATATCACCTGCAACCAGTCTAAATACGTATTTGGAGCAGAGTAGCAACCAGGTGATCACCTGAATAATATTGCAGGTGATGTGGCTCTCTCTAGTATGTATCTCTTCAATCTGTTAACAAAATGCAGCATTTTAAAAGAAAGCTTAGTACTTTCAAAGGTGTGAGAAAACTGAGCAACTGTTTCAGCCTCTGATGTCACCAGTGAGGTCAGTGATATTCAGGCTAGCAGTCCACTGAGGATAGTGACTAAGTTTGCAATAACTCTGCTATCAACAGAACAATGATAAGGTTTATAGGTAAAAAATTGGAAAGTCAGGGAAATATGAAGGATAGCTATAGGAAGTAATGCGTGAATATAGGTGGATTAATGACGCATATAAGCAAAAGCACCTGAGATCCATTCAAAGTAGTAAATTTCAAATATACTATTGCAAACATACTCCAGAACTCCAGAAAACTGGAGTTATCTTACTGCTCTTTGGTCTTGACTTCTACTCTGATATGCATAATGTTTCATAAGTATTGCTTGAACACATTTGTGCAAAAAGCTGCTTTCTTGTGATTCTGACTAGCGCACTGTTTTAGCAACTCTTCCCCCAGCCCCCAACTCTTCCCTGCATTACCACACTTTAAAATGTGTTGAAAATTAGTTTGGCACAATATTCTAAAATATCATATGTCTGAGGGGGAGAAAACACTCACAAACATTTTTAAATTCTTTCTCAAAATTTACTGAGACAACAAAAAAAACCAGAAATTTTTCATTCAAAGTAGACCATAGTATGGTCCATGGGTTTTGCTTTGGTTTTGTTTTGTTTCTCTATTGTTTTGGGCTGTTGGGTTTGGTTTGTTGTTGTTTTTGTTTTGAACTGTTCTACAGCACAGATTGGTAAAGGCAGACTTAACATAACAACTATAAGGCACAACTAAACAAGCAGATACATGGCATCCTTTCTGTTACTGATGTACCTGCCCCTAAATACGTTGTATTTAATGCTTGCTAGAGATGGAAGCTAAATCATATGTTCATCTTCGTGTCAAAAAAAAAATAAAGATATTATCTTCTGTATATTTTTGCTCAGAGCAAAATAGAACTTTCAAAAAAATATTATTTGTTATTTTATTTACTAGCAGACCTAAAACTGATCACATTGGTGATACTCAGTGGAAAACTCATAAGTATTCAGTGATAATACCTCAGCTCTCCAGTACAGCTATGTTAGCATGGGACAGTGCTCAGATGGATAAGCTGCAAAACAAGAATGATTAGGCAGACACAGTGTTCTAGCCTTCTGGCTCTGCAGCTTCTAGGACATGTGCTGTAGCTCTGCATACCACATACATGTACTAAAAAAACAATAAAAAGCCTTTACTGTTGAAGCCAGCTGATGTTTGTCCATTGGTTGCAATGGACTAAATGAGAAGTGAATGAGAGGAATCTGCAAAGATTAAGAACTGAAACACGTGCTAGGTGAATGTATCTGTATATTCCATTGTAATGCTTCTTCAAATTTTACTCCACCAGCTAAACATACTAAGATAATTTTATCTTAATCATGTCTAGAGTAAGATATCTACATATTGTATTATTTAATATTGATTAATTAAATTTCTTTTCAAAATGCAAAATTGTATAAATTCATAGTAGAAAACAATTATTGTAATTCCTATCCAGGGACCTTCCATGTAGGGATCTTGGAATGTACTAGGTACTGATTTTAACCTCAGAATTCTGTAAAGTGCTAAGCAGAGAGAAGACAAGTGACTTGTTCAAGTTCATACAAAAATAGAAAGCCAAGAATAGAAATCCAGGAATAGAATTCATGGGGCAGGCTTACAGCTCTAATTGAGGTAGAAACTTGGCCTTTACTCTTCAAAACAGGTCTACTTCTGTGGTTGACAAGAAGAATTATTGATTTCACCTATTTATTCATTGCTAGTAAGAAAATATGCCAGATTTGAAACGCCTTCTCTATTCAAATTGATGGAATAGTAAAATGAAGAGGTAAGTGTGACCATGTATTGGTTTTACGTGGCAAGGTTTTGGTAGCTGGGAGGGGGCTGCAGAGGTGGCTTCTGTGAGAAGACACCAGGAGATGTCCCCATGTTGGACAGACCCCCATTCCAGCCAGCTCCAAGTCAGACCCACTGCTGCCCGAAGTTGAGCCCATCAGCGACATTGGTGGCACCTCTATGATAACATATTTAAGAAAGGGTAAAAAAACACTGAGCAACAGCTGTGAGAGAGTGGAATGAGAAAAATATGAAGGAGTATGCTGGTTTTGGCTGGAATAGAGTAAATTTTCTTCATAGTAGCTAGTATAGGGCTATGCTTTGGATTTGTGCTGGAAACACTGTTGATAACACAGGGATGTCTTAGTTACTGCTGAGCAGTGCTTACACAGAGTCAAGGCCTTTTCAGCTTCTCACCCCACCAGCGAGGAGGCTGGGGGGGCACAAGGAGTTGGGAGGGGACACAGCTGGGACAGTTGACCCCAACTGACCCAAGGGATATTCCAGACCATATGACATCACACTCGGCATATAAAGCTGGGGGAAGTAGAAGGAGGCAGGGGGATGTTTGGAGTGATGGCTTTTGTCTTCCCAAGTAACCATTACGTGTGCTGGAGCCCTGCTTTCCTGGAGATGGCTGAACACCTGCCTGCCCATGGGAAGTGGGGAATGAATTCCTTGTTTTGCTTTGCTTGCATGTATGGCTTTTGCTTTACCTCTTAAACTGTCTTTATCTCAGCCCACGAGTTTTCTCACTTTTGTTCTTCTGATTCTCTCACCTATCCTGCCATGAGGGGAGCAAGCGAGTGGCTGTGTGGTGTTTAGTTGCTGGCTGGGGTTAAACCATGACAGAGGGGCAACCCCGCAGACACCAAGGTCAGAGAAGAAGGAGAGGGAGGAGGTGCTCCAGGGTCTGGAGCAGAGATTCCTTAGCAACCCATGGTGAATCATAGAATAAAATCATAGAATAAAATCATAGAATGAGCTGGACTATTTAGAATAGGCTATTTTTTTTCAGTTGGAAAGGACCTACAATGATCACCTAGTCCAACTGCCTGACCAATTCAGGGCTGACCAAAAGTTAAAACATGCTGTTAAGGGCATTGCCCAATTGCCTCTAAAACACTGATAGGCTTGGGGCATTGACTACCTCTCTAGGAAACCTGTTCCAGTGTTTGACCACCCTCTTGGTAAAGAAATACTTCCTAAAGTCCAGTCTAATCCTCCCCTGGCACAGCTTTGAACCAGTCCTATGTGTCCTGTCACTGGATCCCAGGGAGAAGAGCTCAGCACTTCCCTCTCCACTTCCCCTCCCCAGGATGCTGTAGAGAGCCATGAGGTCGCCCCTCAGCCTCCTTCTCTCCAAACTAGAAAAGCCCAAAGTCCTTAGCTGCTCCTCATAGGACATTTCTTCCAGCCCTTTCATGAGCTTTGTTGCTCTCCACTAGACACATTAAGGACTTGAACACCTTTCTTAAATTGTGGGGCCCAGAACTGCACACAGTACTTGAGGTGAGGCTGCACCAATGCTGAATACAGTGGAATAATCATCACCTCTTTTGACTGTCTGGTTATGCTGTGTTTGATGCACCCAGGATTGTGTTTGCCTTCTTGGCTGCCAGGGCACGCTGCTGACTCATATTGAGTCTGCTGTCGACCAGCACCCCAGATCCCTTTCTGCAGGGCTGCTCTCCAGCCACTCCTCTCCTAATTTTTATTTGTGCCCAGCATTATTCCATCCTAGGTGCAGAATCTGGCATTTTGACTTGTTAATTTTCATCCCATTAATCATTGCCCAATGCTCCAATCTATCTAGATCCCTCTGCAAGGCCTCTTGTCCCTCAAGAGAGTCAACAGCACCTCCCAGTTTGGTATCATCAGCAAACTTGCTAATGGTGCGTTCAACTCCTGCATCCAGATCGTTGATAAATATATTGAACAGAACTGGCCCTAGAAGTGAACCCTGAGGAACACTGCTGGTGACCAGTCACCAGCCAGATGTAGCCCCATTCACTACAACCCTTTGAGCTCTGCCCTTCAGCCAGTTCTTCAGCCAGTGCACTGTGAACCTGCTCATCCCACAGTTGGACAGCTTGTCCAGAAGGATGCTGTGAGGGACAGCATCAAAAGCCTTACTAAAATCCAGAAAGATTACATACACGGCCTTCCCTTCATCCACTAGGTGGGTGACCTTATCATAGAGGGATATCAAATTAGTTAAACAGGACTTACCCTTTGTGAACCCATGTTGACTGTGCCTGATGATTGCACTATTCTTTAATTGTCTTTTAAGAGTATGCAGTATAATCTTCTCCATAATTTTTCCAGGAACTGAGGTTAGACTAGCAGGTCTGTAGTTCCCTGGGTCTTCTCTCACGCCCTTCTTGGGGATTGGAATAACATTGGCTAGCTTCCAGTCAGTAAGGACAGCTTTGCTTTTCTTTGCTGTTGTTCTTTGGTTGTGCTCCAGCACCATGAAGACCATGGTGAAGCAGGTTGTCACCCTGCAGCCCATGGAAGACCACAGTGGCACAGCTATCCATCCTGCAGCCCACGGAGGACCCCACACCAGAGCAGGTGGGCATGTGGAAGTTGCGACCCGTGGAGAGCTCACAAAGGAGCGGGCTCCTGACAGGAGCTTGCAACCTGTGGAGAGGAGCTAATGGAAAAACATGTTTTCTGGCAGGAGCTGTGGCCCCTGAGGGACCCGTGCTGGAGCAGTCTGTTCCTGAAGGACTTCACCCCGCTAGGTGAGGGGCAGGGAAGTAGAAGAGTTATGAGTGAATTTCAGCCTGGGAAGAAAGGAGGGATGAAGGGAAAGTGTTTTTACTTTTGTTCTTATTTCTAACTATCCTACTGTGTTATTAATTGGCAATAAATTAAATCAATTTCCCCAAAGTCAAGTCTATTTTGCCCATGATAGTAACTGTTGAGTGATCTCCCTGTCCTTATCTCACTCCACAAATTTTTTTCATCTTACTTTCTCCTCCTGTCCCACTGAGGAGGGGGAGTGATAGAGTGGCTTGGTGGGCACCTGGTGGCCAGCCAAAGTTAACCCACCACACTGTTACGTCTGCTCCTGTATGAAGGCCTTCAAACAGATAGGAAGTTCCTGTCTGGATCTTGCAGACTTTGGCTGAGTTTGGGTATATTCCTTCCCAGATTTCATTCCCTTGCAATAAAGTGACTCCTAAATGAAATTATATGATAACAGAATGATGAAAGATGGAGAAAAAAAATAAAAATCTTTCCCAGCTATAAACACTGCTGCTTAAGCTCACCTGTTTCTTCTTTACATATTAATGTGAGCATTCTTGACTATGACTTTGACAGGTAAATCATGGCATTATCTGTGATTTCAAGTGCAGTGTATGATCTTGAAATGATCAGCTTACAGTGTTATTATTGATGCTGCTTTTTGGATTTTTCTTGTCTCTGGTTGTTGGTCAAGTACCAGTGCAGGAATTTGACTGATATAAGCCAGAACCATACAATTGTTGACACTTTATGAAGCTCAGATCTCTACTGGTCATGGCAAATTGCACAGCTGTTTTGTTTTGTGTTTTTTTTTAAATGAAGCCCAGAACTGGAAATAAGAGAACAGTTGCATGTCAGGGTTGAAATAACCGGCAGATACCTGAGCTGGAATACTTGTCTACTTCTTCTCAGAGTAGAAAGAAATACGTTCACCCCACTGTACAAACTTTCAGGTCTTGGACCTAGATACATCATAAAAACTGCACAAAGAATTGCTGAAGAACTGCAGCAAGCAAAGAAAACTCACTCTATGTTTGTCTGTTAACTCTTCCCCTAAGAAAATTAAAGCTATATTAGGCCATAATGAATTTATTACCCCAACAAGCATTCTGAAAACCAACAAAAACATAGAGCAAGTATTTTCCTTCTGTCTTACAATGACTTCTGAACTGCTCCTGGAACATCGCTTATCACACTGTTCTCTAGATTATGCATAAAGCTTTGTTACTGATACCCTAAAAGACAGATGTGCAAATATTTCTCATTTACTCTGCTTGGAATGAAAATTAGAAAAAAAATTAACATGGTTTAGAAATGGAACATTGATGCAATAGCAGTGAGCCCAGTGGAAACTCCAAATTATCATATAATATACTGAATGCCAGATTAGAGTTAGCATAAAATTAATCTAAGTTAGACTAACTCTACTTTTACTTATGCTGCCTTAAAAGTGTTTACATTTACTTCTGTGTTAATGAGATCAGACTAACGAAAGCTATGATAAACCTACAAAGTGAAAGTAAGAGAGTAGTGTTTAATTAGATACGCTATTCATTTGCAGGGGAAAAAAAAGCACAAGAATGTAATAGAACATGGCAAGAAGCAATTTTGTTAGTGAGATGGTTTCATCAGATAACCAACAATCCTCAGGATACGTGACTTGGTCAGGCCACTTTTGAGATCATTAACTCTTCCCTGAATGTCATATGTACCACAGCTTTTATGAAGATTCATTTAAAAAGTCATCGTTATTATTACTATTATGCAAAGTATAATAATAATTTCTACTTTACAAGAGCACCTCATGTTACAAACTTCACAGAAAGGGAACAGAGTCAATCTCTGCCCTGAGAACCTACAATCTGCATGCGACTGCTGATGCTCAGTCGATGAGACAAGCAGCTTGCGTGAGGTAATAGAGACATGAGAACCAGCAGATGATGATCAAAACAAAGTAATAGTCTAGGAAAATTATCTGTGAAGGAGTCTTCTTAATGAATAGAAGAAATGATGCAGCTGATACGACCAGAGTATGGTGTAGCAAGCAGAAAGATGAAACCAAACTGGAAATTTTAAGCCCTTTATACAGTTATTATTTTACAAGCACATAGCCAGGCTATGAAGACAAGCAAGAGGTCAAAGATGATGCTCAAGACATAGTTTGGATAGTGATATGCTCCACAGTACTCGAGAAAAGGAATTACTAGCAAGAGCTTGCCTAAGCAGGACTCTCATTTCACTACCCTATTTCATCAGACAGCAGGTTTCTAGACATTATAATCCAGTTAAGTTTTAAAAAAGAAAAGTGAGATGGCTATGAGTCATCACTCATCACTCCACTCAATGTATTATTTGCATGCAGAAGAGCAACCATTAATTTATTCAGGGTTTATTCAACTCCATCTCTGTGTTTCTCTGAGAAGTACATTTCCAATTGTCTATGGAAGGATTTCAGGGTGGTTTAGGGCATTTGGATGTTTTCAGTGCTGTTGTCGATAAGAATTGCACAAGTACTGTAATTTCCCTATAAATACCTATCACGTAGATTAGAACTTTTTAAACCATGCATGTGATTTAAAAAGAAGTAAGTAAATCACAAATTATTTTGGTTTATATTCTACAGAAACTTCCCAGATTTATGTAAAGGTTTTTTCAGACAGTAAATCTCAACTAGAATTTGTCAAAATTCAGAACTGCTCTATCAGTTTCCCAGCAAAAAAACTTTCAGTAAATAAGTAAGTCCTCTGTAGAAAAACTATTTTGTTCTCAGAAAGTCACTTTGTTTAAAGATGATTCAAGGCCCTCTAATGAGTGACCATCTACAAAGAGTAGAGAATTCATTTCATGTTATGAATTCAGCGTCAAGAGAAAAAAAACTCTCTTTTATGAATAAAATTAGAAGTTATGCAATGAAAGAAAAAATTTTATTGTTTCTTAGTACACAGCAGGTACTTCAGTCAACTCATGAAGAAAGCAGAACAGCGTACTGTTTACTTCTGGTACCTGTGGACAGGTTTCTTATTTATCTTGCAAGTACTAAACAGAAAAATTGTTGTGTAGCCTTTATGACCATTTCCCTTTAATACCTTTTTAAAAAGTTTATGAAATAATTACAGTGGCAATTCTCTTCAAAATCATGCAAAGGTAATGGATTCTTCCTTGCTGTACACAACATGGTTAGTTTATATGAGTATCATTGGAAGAGTTGGGATCGAAATAACAATAAGAAAGAAATCACAAAAAATGAAAACAGGAAATGTGATTGAAATGGCTCTTGCAAGTTTTAAGATGAGCTATCTTTCTAAGGAAATTCTCATCTTTGCTTAGGTTCATCCCCAGCAAAGACATTTCCTCACATTTATTTTGATGAAATGTCAATGTTGAGATCTGACTTTGTTGCCACAGTCAATGGCATGAAATAGGCCCTGACCTAGGACAATGGGTTCTTTGTCTAGGCTAAAGTATCCAAGTACCATGAAATTACAACTAGTAGCTATTGACCTTAACAATATCTATTGATTACAGTAAGTAAAAAGAAGGAACAATCTATTGGTAGCAATGTTGAGAGAAGATAAAAATGCAAGACCTTTTTTTTAAACTGTTTGTCAGATCTCTAAAGAAAATGGATATTGAGCTGAGTCATTCTGTGAAAAGTGTTAGGAGAAGGGACATAGCAAGACTACTCTACAGATAAATTGTGAATGGGATGTAAGACACATGTACAGAAGAAAACAGGGTGTTTTAATTATGTCCATTAAACTAGTGCATGTAAGGGTAATTGGAATTTAATTCCTTTTATGTTAATATTTTCCACTTTTCCTGGAATTTTATTTTATAAGGGTACAACTCACCTATTTTTTGCTGCTGATAGAGTTGTCAGTTGTACCTAAAGAAAAAATTTCATACTACTTTCTTCTTTGGCCATTTAAAAAACCTATGTTGTTGCTACATAAATAAATAAAATGGAAAAATGTGTCCACTAGTTATCTCCCCAAACACTATCCCAGCATGCCATAAAGGAAGAGCTCTGTAGCACCACTCACTAGTCTCCATTATCAGTTGCTACACTTTTATGAGGCTGTAGAAAGGCATCTGCAAGTATAATCTACCAGTGACACAGTGAAAGCAATGTCTCTAGTGCTCAGCAACCACAATGACATTACTAAGACAATGGAGTGAAATACGTTTCTAGAATAGTATGCTCAAATTTAGGTAGAAACATGTACATATCTATATGTGGACTAAGTGCATAGCCCATGGAAATCAAGATAATGCCAATAATGTAGTCTAGAAAGTGATTTCCAGTCTCTAAAATAGAAAGATACCTTGTGCTCAGTTCATGAGTACCAGTGTCCAGAGCTGATTTGGTTATACTATAATGTTTAAGACATCTTGGTGAATTTAACTTAGGAGCTATCATAGGCTACAGCTTTTCAGCTAAAGACAAAACATACCAATGTATCCCATTAGTTGTTGAGGTGGATCATTTTCTAAACTCTAGTGAGTATGTTGATTAGGGGCCAGAATTCAAGTACTTATTTCAGATACCCAAAGGAGTTTGATCTCCATGTAATGTTCCAGAAGGTACAGGTCTTCCACAGATCCAGTATCATATTCTGGGTCTACATATTAGCCCCATGTAGATGTCTTGGAAACCTAAGGAAAATGAAATAAATAAATGCTTATGCCTCTGAACTCTGTCCTTGATGTCCATTGGCTATGATGGTAGTTTATGTACCTTAGTCACAGTTAAACAATGAAAAATAAATCTAAGTATCTTAATCTTGAATGGAATACCAGTTCAATTTCAATCTGGTAATCATAGGCTGAATCCCACCTGGTATTTCCTAGCACTGAAGTCACACCACTGATATGTAAAGTTTAAGTATCTGTTACAATTTAGCTGTGTTATATATAGCTGGTATGTATTGGCCTGATCCTAACTATCTGAACAAGATGACCTTTCTCAGCTAGAAAACTCCAAAGAAGGATATCTATTTTAATCCTGTTAGTTCACTCTTTCTGTTTTTGCTTCCTGAACAATTTTCAGGCCTTCATGTTCAATCTCTATCTTATTCATCTTTTGTGAAAAACAGCATGTTTTACAAGCCAATTGTCGCTCTACATTTCTTTTTTTGTTTTGTAAGAGTTTTCAGTCTTTCTGGATGGTGAATGCCTTTCTGCCTTCCCGCCTTCCCAATGGAAATCCCAAAGCTGCTTCCTCAGCTTGACTGCTCTCTGGTTTGCTCTTCACCTTTACTGTCACTGCTTCACATCTGCCCTCCAAAAATAATTTGGTACAGACTTCACTGATGTCTCTCTTTGGACTCTCACTATCTGCTCTTTCAGATAGCTGCTGCTCTATAGTAAATATTTCTTTCCAGTCACTCTAGAAGTAATAAGATCTATGATTTATATATTTATGTATTGATAAATATAAAGTTCTCCTAGAGACTCTGACACAGCTTTGTAACAAAATGAATAGGAACATCTGACAATAAAGATCTGATCTCGAAAAATTATCTCTGAAATGAAGTTGGAGACTTATTCTTAGAGATTCGGTTCCAGAGAACCTAACTCAGCCTTTATCAAACTGAGTAAAGGTGGGGAACCAGCCCTTTTATAGTGAGAACAGAAATAAGGCCTGGAGAATGGAGCTGAGTGCTGTGGGAAGGTAGCCATTATCCTGCACATTTGCAGTCAGGTCATTTCATTAAAATTTGCTCCTTACTCCTGGTGTTCTAACTCAACAGGGAAATACTTTGCAGTTTATTAGACTCCTGTTTCTCCTGAGAGACATAGGATATCACAGGGCTTGTCTGTTTAATGCAGTATCAACTTTTCCTCTCGGGAGAAGATACCATTTTCGCTCCCTCAAGTGAGCAGCATTTGAAATCAGTTCTGATTAGTGTTCTCCCTATTTCATCCAGGTTCAATTAGTGGAGGATATTGAAGCTGTGAATTACCTGTCATCCAAAGCTTCCTGGTATGTTTACAAAAGCAAATGGACTATATTATAAGAGTATTGTATATGAAAAAAGAGCTATTTATTAATATTTTTTTACAACACCCTAGTGCAAACATTAGCTAGGAAATAAACCCTATGGTTATTTCTACTTGCAGTACATGCTTTGATTTCCATCCCATCAACACTACCACCCATTTAAAAAGTCCAAAATGATACAAGAATACAGAATATTTTCCCTGCAGCTTTAGGAGTATTTCACTGCAGAAAAAAATATTTTGAGCTTACAGAAGAAGAGGAATTTTAAGAAGTCTAGTGGATTTTTTACCAAATAGTCTGTTTTATTATCTGAGTCTCCACATAGTATTTAACTCTCAATGAAAGAAAGGAAATTATATCATGTTTTCAAAGATGTCTGAAATGCTGTGAAATGGATGGCAATTTAAGGCTAGATTTTGTTTACAGGCAAGGAGCAGGGGAATAAGGCTACCTTTAAAACCCCATTTGTCTGGCTGCACGAGATTCCATTTGAATGCTGTGTAGCCAATGTTTGTGATCAGACAGGGCAGGAAAAAAAAGGTGATAAATGGGTAGAGTAATTTGGGCAGGAAGAAAATGAGCACTTGAGAGAGGGTATGTGCTTTGATTTTTCTGTCTACCTTTCTGTCTCAATAGAGTAAATAGGACTTTTTTTGATTTCTTGGAACTATTAATGGGACATGACTGTCATTCATTTAAGTTACATTTAATGCCTGAAACTGCTCTTTACATATCTGAAACTGACTGCCGTATTTCTTAACGTACTCTATAATCGATGTCCCCAATGTTCAGTATTAAAATAAAAACCATTAGCACAAATTACTACCCATTGCAGTTCTCAGCATCTATTCATGTGCATGCAGAGTATAGAGTGATTCATATTTGCCTCCGTAGCAAAAGACACAAGATACCTTATTATTGACTGTGGAGTGAAAAATCACACTCTGGTATTTGCCACAATATAGCTGCAACTCCATGTATGCCCATCTTTCTGAGTTTTATAATAACTTTTTTTGTGGGCCCATGGTCATAATGTTATGCCACTCTTCTCTGCTTCAAGAGGGAATAATAAGCCAGCAGATTTTTTTTAAGCATTTAGGTACCTAAACATGTAAACTAGTACCTACTGATACTTCAAAACTGTGCAGAATCCTAGATGACATTAATTCTTGTAAGAAATTGATGCTTAGGCTCCTCAAAATTGTAGTAGGAACCTACCTGCATCCTTAAGCACCTAAATGCCTTTGCAAGCCTGGCCTAAGGTCTCTCAAATTACATTGCATTATTGGCTAATGCTGTATAGTGGTGTGAATAATACAGATGCATACAATTTTTTGACGACATGGATTTATTTTCTTTGCACTTATGCATCACTAATAATGCTGAAGGATAAAGAGGTGCAACATGATCTCTTCAGCGGGAAAAATACATTCTCCTAGAGTATTCTGTGTGCTAATTACATCTACAGTGTTTCATTAGTTGCAGTATATTTAAGACAAATTAGTCTTTACTAACGTAGCTTTCTAAATGAAATAATTTGATTACTGTTTACGTGACTTTTTTTAACTCACATGTTCAAGTACAGGAAGAAAGATACTGTAACGATCTAGCAGTTAACTATAGTAATGACTGATTTCAGAAAGTTATTGCTATTGTGAACCATATCCTCTGACTTATAGAAGCAATAATGTATTTTTTTAAAACTTGGAAGATTAAGGACAGTTGAGTATCTACATTTCAAAATCAATTGGTCCCCAGTAATAAGTGAAAATTCCCACCAATCCGAACATGGAAGTCAGCCTCTAAGCCTGTAGACAATGTGGAAGTTTGGCTTCTTTTGGTCCTTTTTTCCTTATTAGATCTAAAAGAAGATTAAGCTCTAAGCATTAGCTCCAAAGAATTCCTGATTATCTCTGTCTTGATTCATGTGGTATTTGCACACATAATAAGCTGCTGAAAAATTCTGTCCTAACATTCTACAAGAATACATAAAGCGTATTTGATTACTTTGCTACATTTGTTTTGAGACTTTACTAGAAACAGACATCAGACTTGCAAACCAGTGTTCTGTACTCTAATGGTAATTCATTATTTTAGTTAAAAAAATTTTTTTGGAGAGAGAAGGCAGATATTAAAAAATGCTTTACAACAAATTTGGCAAGCAATACATAACTCTCAAAGAAGTATTTCCTAAAATAGTATTCAAGTTGTATGTACTCTATAAAATTACAGTAAGCTTAATAAGGTGGGTTTTTAAATACTTTACATATCTTTTAATGAGAAAGAGAACTCATATGGGTTTTTTAGGCTTTTATATGCTTATGTGGTTTCTGTGGTGATTAAGTAAATGCTTAAAAATGACAAAGGGATATGATTTGTAGTATTTTCATTATTTAATGACATTAAATTCACTGACCTGCTCTCTGTTTAGGGTAAAGGTAAAGTCTTGTGTTCCTTATCTATCAGAAAGGCAGACAGGAGGTTCAACTTCTGTTGCATATGTGAATCCTTCTGGTGGTTTTAAACAATATTTGCACTGTTACAATGCACATGGAAATGTTATGTAAGTAATACGAATACTTGCAGATGACATTATGGGTTGTCATTATGAATATTATTTTCATATTGGCTGCATAAACATTAGTTGCAATGTTCATCAAGATTCCTGCAGTGCATTGAAGAGTTAGCTGACTTTTGTCTAAAATATAAAAACTTCTGTTTTGCTATAAATCAAAAAAGAAACCAATAAAAACAGACATTTAAGTGTTCTTTTTTCACTTGAATACTTACTAGCGAAAAATATTTTTCTATAAAATGAATAAGCTTGACACAAAAAATTGAATACAAGTTGTATGAAATGACAAAAAAGAAACAAGTTGTTTAAAACTGCAATGAATTGTAATGGAAAGACTTTGCAAAAATAATTACTACTTTGAGTTTTAAAGCAACAGATTATTCTGCAGAGACAACTCCCTTTCTCATGAGTCTTCACTGTTTTTTAAAATAACTTCTACTTTTCCAGCATGCAAGTTCCGTATCTGAAAAAGCTACTGCAGGGCAGCTTTTTTTTTTTTGCCTTTTTTTTTTTTTTGCTATTACATGTTTCATCATTCACAGCAAATTACTTTCTGGATTTATTGAAGTTCAAATGCAAACTACACCATTTGGCTGTTCAGCTGTCCCATTGTGAACTATTCATATGGTCTTGACTATAGAATCACATCAGGGAGAGGATATTTGAAATGGTTTACTTTTTCTCTTTGCTCTTAACGACTTCTAAGCTTTCTAATAAGTTATTCCATATACAATGTCAGTGGCTGGTAATAGAGGACTATGTGCAGCAGCTGTTCTTGTTGCCTGTGCTATTAGAATGTCCTTGTATTTTGTCTGAGCAAGAACTTACCTTCTTTTCCTGAAATTCTTTGATTTGGAGACATAGCTCCTATCATGCTATTTTAATAGTACTAGAGATATTAGCCAGTGCATAGAAAATGCTGTTATATATAATTTACTTGACATGAAGCAACTGATGCCTCTTGGTTTGAGCCAAACTAATTATTAATCTGTCCACATGTCTACATATAATACTTGCAGTTACACACCTCATTCTGAAGCTATAGCATTTCTAGCTGTGGTCTTCATATGGAGTATACATTACTCAGGTTAATAGGATCTTTAATAATCAAAGATTATTGTAAAATGTGATCACTGTTGATAACAAGGGAGTGCACAATGAGGAAAGATCATACGTGGGGAAAACAGTTTTAGCTTAAGGTTGAAGCTGTTTTGTTAAATGTGTGTAAGGGAGTACATGGGTTTTTGCTAGTGTGTAATTAGCCTAACTGCTAGTGCAGTCACTCTGGTCAGCAGCAGTATTCTTACTTATCTATTTCTGTGGGTCAAAGCTGTCTGCCACTCAGTCGTGTGTCAGCTACCTTCTCTAAGTCAAGAGAGCAGGACAATTTTACTGCACTCAGGCCATTCATTCATGAAATGCAAACAAATCCTTTTTAAACAATAACTATTCATATCCTTACCATCTCTGTATCAGTGACTAATTGATGTGAATCCTGTATCATAAATTTACAGAATAAAGTGCGATTATAAAATGGCATCTTACTATACAATAATAATAATAATAATAATACATAGACAACTTTTTTTTTTTTCCCTGAAATCCATGTGAAAACATATGTTGTGCTGTTGAAACATAGCATTATTTAAAAATTGTTACCAATGCCACCTACATCCTGGCTTCTCTTCTAGCTTACTTTAGTCACCTTCAGTTACTGATGCAGAGTATTTAGATGGTTAGTATTTTGTTCACTTTTACTTCTAAATTCTCCCGCCACATACATTTTTGTTGTGACATTACTAATTAAATTGCAGGACTGTAAATAACCTTTTCAAGAATAACTGAGAAAAGAAGAAGGGGAACAAAAAAACCCACTAGCATCAACATTTTGTATGGGGCTGGATTTTGATAGATGGATTGTGTTTGTATTTGACAAGTCATCTGTAGTTGATAGAGTCATTGTGTATTCGGCATGTGACAGAACACTTCATGGCTAAAAAAACCCCAATATTTCTCAGCAGAAAGGAGCAAGAAAGACTGTTTTCAGGGCTAAACTTCTTTTGGGGCTCATACATTTCTAAAACGTAAATCACATTTGTAGAGAAACTGGAAATCTTTCTGAGAAAAGCTATTTCAACATTTAATTTTCCTTTCTTTCAGCTTGGACCAACAGTGCTGCCTTTGGACCTACACCTCGAAGAGTATATGTGTTCTCTATAATCTTAAAAAAAAAACCAAACTGGATTTTTTGGTAGAGGAGGTAGTTATTATTTTAATTTAATTACTGTTTCCAACCTTAATATGGATAAGTCTTTCCAATGGCATGTAAAAAGGTGCAGAACTGTTTGGTTTCCTTTCACTGCTTTAGTCTAGCAAGAAGCTATTGTGAGTTATGATAGTATATAACTTCAGAATGTACAGGTTAATTATAAGTAAGATCTGGCTTTAAGACCCTAAGACATTATTGGAGCTTTACTCTTCTTCAAATTCTGAAATTCTGAAATCCATTCTAGTGACATTTTTTTACATCTTTTATTTTTTGTTGTTAAAAAGGCTGTTGGCACAATGTTAGAGTTTAGATGGTAAATCTCATAACAGATTAATTGCACATGGAATATAAAACAAGTAAAAAAGTTAAATGTCACAGTGTGATTTGGAGAAATAAATAAATAATAACTACTGTCTATTTTCAAAGCAACCAAGGAGAGGAACTGAATTTTCTTGTAGCACAACACAAACAGAATTATGGAAAATTTCCTTAGGGACATCTTGTACCTCAGGATAAGCTTTGGGAACAGGTTCTGCTACAAAAATGTCAGAAGGACAATACTGTTGGAAGGCAAAAATTAATTACTTTCCCAAGCTATGAAAATCAGGATATAATCCAAAATGATAACTGGTGTCAGGGTGAGGAGCATGAACCTTTCCACCTTTGCTTGAGAGCTGCATTAAGCTCATAACACATATGGGCACATGTGTTAAATGGCCGAGGAAAGAGTGGGCATCGTACTGGGAACTGGGTTATGTTCTGCAGATATATCAGCTGCAAAGTTCAGAGCTTCCTGGGTCCTAATTCAAAATTTAGTGGCAATGCTATGCTTTGTCTAGTCTGTTCCTGTGTCATTTTTGTCTCTTCTATTCATCCATCTTTCATTATCTGCTTCATACTGAGAGTTCAAAGTAATTAACCCCTTCAGCACTCCAGAAAGTTAAGGATATTGAACTGTGCATTGAGAATCATATAGTATGGCTTGATTTTGATGGAACAGAATAATTTATTCTTGCTTTAAAAGAAACTGACAGTGACCCTTTTAAACCCAGATCATTTCAATGTCTTCAACAATTACAGGAGAAGTTGACAGTCAGCTGCATTTCATTCAGCTGCAATCAATTTATTTAAAAGAGCAGGCCATATGAATAAACCTAATTTTTCTCATGCTGATAATCTAGCATGTGTGTCTGCAACATATTACATTGTTCAAATTCATGAGTCCCATTTAGCAGCAAATTTGCATATGTTTTTGCATGTAAGCATAGCTGGAATCTGACTAGGAAAAGGACCTAATATGATCACCTGTAACAGCCAATTTTAGGTTAAATGGATATTTAAATTTCACTAAATATTTGTAGTGTCACTTAACTTTCTTCTAAATTATTGCATTGAATTCCTAGGTTACTAAAGCAGATTAGTTATTTAAATTATCTAGAACTCTGAAGATTTTAAGAACAGACAACTAATTTCTGAACAATTTTGGCATTTATTTATATTGTTATTAATTTCTGAAGTAAACAGATGCAAATTATAGCACTTTCATGTTGGTCCATTCTGACTGACTCAAATAGAACTTACCTATATGAAAAAAATTTACCTTTATGAACTATACTCCTGTTCACAGGCAAGAATAGTAATTCTACCAAACACTGTGAATACATTAATTTTGTCCATTGTGAAAAATGTAAATAATAATGTTAAAAAAAAAATTAAAAATTTCAATGTAAATTAGGTGCTCCATTTCTCGGACTTTTTTGCACCCCTTTAAAAACAGTACTGATATCTTGGTGCACTGTGGAAATTAGTTAGAAGTTATATTTTCCTACTTTTGGAAATCTGAGATATATCTTTTAAAGATTCAGAATAAATGCGTAGATGTGTAGCTTAATCAAACATTTGATCAAAACACACAAATCCAATTTGTTAGGGAAAAAAGATACGTGTAGATAAATAAGTGGTTCAAACTTTCCTCTTTGCTATTAAAGAACTTCCATTCAGCGCCTTTTCTAAAATGTAAGGACAAAATAAAAAAAAAATAATGTAAAAAGTTGTTACACTATGTTTACATAGTTCATTGCTGCTGCTTGTTAAGAGTCTTGTCTGGTAGTTTTCAATCAGGCTCAGGCTTTAGTTAAAAGGAAGTGGAAAGATAAACTTAAAAGAGAAATCATGAAAATATTTTGTATAAAACTTGCTTGTGTCATTCCAGGGAAAAACCTGTTGACTATTCAGAGGGAATTGTAAATTTAAAGCTTGCAATAAACTGAAAACCTTTATGGGAACTAAGGAAATTATGCCTAAAGCTATGAGCAAACATTTCTAAACAAAAAAAGTATTGTGTTACATTGGATAACAGTAACATGTGCCAGGAAAAAGTTGACACAAAATTGGTTTTAAGAACACACAGATTCCCCTATTATATATTTCAAGGTTATATACTCATAAGAAACAATTATCATATCATTACCCTTGTACTATGAAACTAATTTTCTATTTCAACACTGATATGAACATACTTAGTTGATTGAAAGGGATGGAGGAAATCCATGCATAATTTTCTTTAATGGCTTGAGTCTAGGGAGAGTCTACCTTTCATAAAAAATAATAAGGGCTGAAATGAAGACACACAGAAGACTTCAAGTTTTCAGTGCTGATCCATGCTGTGACTAACGCCATATGACGGTGTTGAAGAGATCAGTCATAGTTTAATTTAAATGTTTTCTCATATTTCAACTATTTCAGTATAGGTACATAAGAAAAAAAAATTGGTTTGGTTGTGTGCTATTTAATACTATTCTGCTTCCCCCTCCCCCCTCCAAATGCATTGACTTGCAAGCACCAAGTATATTACATGTTGTTACCGATTGTTTTTTTTTTTTTTTAATAGAGAAAAGATTCAGATAAAGTTGGTTTGAGGGGAACCGTTTATGAGCACCTATTACAGTAGGAATTATATAGACCTTAGCCATATTGATGAATTCACAATTAAATGGGATGAATGCATAAAAGAACTGCGAACTTTTGAGGAGTGTTGAATTCACAGGAGGAATATTATCATAGTCACCAGCACAGGTCACAGCTGTTTAGTGCCTGCCTGCCTGGATGAATCCACAGCACCGGGTGACACATCAATGTTCCTTATAGGGTGAGCGTGGAGAGTTGGGTCCTTCAGAGAGAGATTTTTAAAAGTATCATGTTAAACGGGAATCAAGTGAAAAGGCTGGCAAGTGTTTCTTATGACCCACTAAAGAGAAGGATCTTCATTTCCATGATTTTTGCTAAGAAATGTTTCATGTATTTTCTGCTGTAACTGCTTCCCATACTCAGATGCAGTTATTAGATCAGCCAGTTAATCCCAGATTCTTCCATGAAGTGCTGGTTACTGAACTAAAGAGTCAAGTTTTCTTTGGCACCTCTCTTTAGCCTAGTCAATCTTTAGGAATTCCACGATTAGTAGTTATTTTTGGTAGGAGGGCTCAGCGTGTCCAAAATAGTCTTTAGGTGTAGCCCTGTGAGCAAGATACTGCCCAGAGAGGTAAAAGAACATTTTGGTCACTTCAACAAAGGAATCTTGCATCTAATTAGAAATTGGTGTAGACAGAGGAAACAACTTTAAGGAAAATGGAAAGTGTTGCACAGGAGGAACACCTACCTTACTGACTGCATCAAAGATTCAGCATGAAATGGTTTTGTGTGGTTCTTCCATGACTAAAGCTGTCAGTGCCAGGCTAACAAAATATTGAGTACCTGTGGGACTTCATTGTAAAACAAAATGCCACAAGACAGAACACAAACTTAGGTACCTATTTGATTATACAGTAACTGAATAGGATTTTGAAGATAAATATTTATACTCAGTCACTGAAGTAATTTTGGAAAACTGGCCCCATGATGATATGTCCAAAGTTGCATGGAATATTTTTGAAAGCACAGGGAACAGAACATCTGTAGCTAAGCCCTCTCTGAGCACCTCTACACCACCTTCTTCTGCTCACTATTGGCCTGGCAACAAGGTGAGCTAGAAGCTCTGCTCAGGAGCAACTTGATGCCGGCTCTTATCTCTCTCATATGTCTCCTCACTCCTATAGGTTTACACAAACCATTACAGAGCCCAATGAATAATTCCTACTAAGTTATTTGTTTAAAGTTAACCCAAACAAATAAAATGGCATAATTTTCAGTTTTAAAAAAGTAAATAAAATGAATGTAGATTGAGAAGATTTTCCTTCCCCACCTCTGACTTTAGAAATGTAATTCAGGAACATTTCAAAAGGGAACTGTCAGAACACAATACTGTAAAAATAACTCATTATTCAAATTCATTTGGAATTTTTCAAATTAATAATTTTGGAATTTTTAAATAATCTCCTTTTTTAGATTAATTTAAGTAATTTTGGTTGACCTGAGACTGTATTGTTCAGCCAATAAGCTAGTCTCCAGAAACATCTTGCTCAGCTCTCTGCCAGCTGCACCCTCTTGAAGTTTCAAGCAGCTCCCTGTTTTCTGTCATTGTGAAGTGAAGAAGGGGGAAATGAAAGGAAAAGAGATGACAGATTTATCATAATTTCTTGTGTATAATTCATCATTGTCAAAAATAACCTCTCGCCTGAAAAAGCAATGAGGTTAATCAGGTGTCTGCTGAAATCTCTGCTGCTCCTTTACTCATGACTTCTTTTCTCACTCCCACAGGTGCTATTGCTGCTGCCCTCACCACCATCTGTGGTGCAGAAGTGACAGTCACACTCGAGGCCATGGCAGAAGCATTGGCATGAAATGGGTAGTAACAGGAGACATTGCAGTGTCAAGAAACAACAGTGAAAGGTGACAACAAAAATAGCACTTGTATGCAGCCTATACACTAGAAAATATGGTTAAATCCCAAATGATTCCTCTGCAATTATATTTCACTTACCTTTTCATTAGCATCATTTACTGATGTTTTGGGTTTTTTTAAAAAAATAGCAATTGCCAATATAAAAACTTTGTCTACGGGAAACATTTGGTGGAAAAATACTGGACTGCACTCTTCATCTAAGTGTAGTTTAGCCCACATATTTTCTGAATGTTTTCATTCTAAACAGCTGGCGTTATTTAGTCTGACAAATGAAACACTTCAGACAGTTTCCCAATTGTTGTAATTAAAAACAGGAAACAGCAAGGTAAATAAAGTAATCATGGGATCAATAAAGCATTATTTTTTTAATGACAATCTCAGAAGCCCAGATCATAAAGTGCTAGGTTTCAAAGTGCAGGAAATCTTAGTGAGCATGCAGTGGTCTCTGACAGAGCTCTTGAGCAAAGAACTGAACAAAAATGAAGTATCTTGCTAAAATTCAGCTCTCTGTCTCTGAAAAGAACAAAATAGATTTCTGGGGAATTGCCATAAATGAAGATGCTGCAACAAGATGGGGGGGGTGTGGGGTGGAAGATCAGACAGAAATCATGACTGAAAGAGAAGATAGGGGACAAAACCTGATACTAATGTAGGGAGAGGTAGCTCCAGTGACACAAAATATCAAATACCAAAGCGTTCTACATAAGGTATGTGGAGTTAATGCTTGTGAGGGGAAATAGAAAGCTGAAGCCACCTTCAGTCACATTGTGCTCTCCTTGAAAAATGAGGAGCCTACCAGACCAGGAGCGTCTCCCCTAGTGTTAGATGCAACAAATGCATATCTTAGTGAATGATTATGGGCTGTGACAGAGAGCAAGACAAGGACACTGAATGCAGCGTTCAGTCACAGTTCAGTGCAGTATTATGGCTAAGGGACTGTTTCCTTTCAGTGCTTTCTCTTTCATGGATCTTGGGGAGCATCCTCTAGCATCCACAGTTTTCTCTCCAGTCACTACTGCTTTGTGCCTTTTCCTACACTTTGCCCTTTCCTATCCCTGTGACTTGGCCAACTGAACTGAAAGGGTTAGTGACACTCCATATCAGAATTTGCCTGTTAATATCACAAATAGGATGAATATTTGTAAATTTCTTAAGATAGGTTTGTACTTTTCAGTCATCCATTAATATTCTGGTAGAAACTGTCTTATTGTGTTAGCTCTTCTATGTTCTTTGGGCATAACTTTTTAAGCATTTAAGTCTTAAATCTCTGATTATTGTAAGAGCTACATATTTTGCAGGCTTTACAGGTTGTGACTTGAAACTGATTGCTGAACCGTTTACCTCATGAGGGTCAATAATTTCACTGTGTGTTGCAGAAGTACCTTGGCAACTTAGAGATTTATAAGAACTGTGAAGCATTTGCTTTCCTGATACTGATGACCTTTAGATGAACTAACAGCAGGTTTATATTTTTACAAAAAATGTGTAACAGTAAATGCATTCTGCCGTATGTGATAAATGTTGAATATTTTTCTCAGGGATTAGTATTTCCTTTTAATTTCTTTAAGAACAGTCAAATGAGGTCTGATTCATTAAAAACTATGTTAATAACTCCAGTAGGATTTTTGTGAGGACTTTCAGTATTGTGAGGGAAGTGCATCTTAAAAAGAGCTAGCAGAAATACCATTGTAATCAATACATGTCTGGAGTTAACTCATAAGTTCTCAGTTTGTGGGTTTAAAATACAAATATGCTTAAAGTTGAAATTAACTTTTACAAAGCAGGAAGATCAAAGGCCATCCAATGCCTTTGTGGTTGTGCTAGTGAACAGAGAGCAGTTCAGAAGGGAGAAAAGAGCAGAAGCTTGGCAAAAAACTTTGAAAAAAAATATGCTGTGTTGGTAAACTGAAGCTAAAAAATAGGAATGAAGGTAGGCTAGGGCAAGAAACAGCAGGGAATAAGCATCATTTAAGAGGAAGCACCAGCCTTCAGAAATGGTAAGCTTGAAAAGGAGACATGGGGTGCCTAAGAAGGTCTGAAGCACCAATCATGAAGAATATACAGAGTAAAGCTGGCTGAGGATTATCAGTGGGTTGTGCAGTTGTTCCAAAATCAGATGAGAGACGAACTTCCTAAGGAACTTGCTTTCTGGCAAAGACTTTGTAAAATCAAAAGGCAAAAGCTCAAGCATCCTTTTAATGATGTGTCAGAGCAGGTATTAATAAACATAAAGAGTATGTTAATTGCTCATTTGTTGTCTGCATTATTCATACCTGTTTTCATTTCATGATATTGTCAACGTGGAATTATGCCTTTGAACCAAGAGGTGTCATACACTAGAGGTTCTGATCCACTCTAACTGTGTAACGTTTGCTTTTACACAATTTCAATGAAAAAGGATACTGCTTTTCCTGTTCTGACAATATCTTAAATTCTTTCAGCTTCATCATTCACAGAAACTGTTTGCTTGAACTTCCTGTTGGAAGCTGTCACATAAATTTTGTTGAGTCATGTCAAATTTCTATTGCTGTCCTGCTAGATGTGGCAGTAATGCTTGTAGGAAAAGGTCTCTGAAGAACTTTTATTTCCTTGAGTGTGTTGTGAGATTTATAAAGCTATTTATCAGATGTGATTATTGAGTGAAAGCTCCATTGCAGCACTACTGAAATACTTGAACAATATTCTTGCACACATTTAAGTGACTACTATAAATATAATGAAATAAATATCCTAACCATCATCAAATTTTTGTAATAAAAAATGACAGAATTCTTAGCAGACAAAAATTATGTATACCTTTGGTCCAAATTCTTCCCTCTATTACATGGCTGCAGATCCAATGACTTTGCCATTGTATTATTTAACTAGACCAGGCCATTTGTGTTTGTCAAAAATGTTCTTTAAGAGTAAGAATTTCACAGGTAATTTGGGAAATGCCAAAATATTTAGCTATATATTGTCTTCAGAGGATTTTTTTACTAATGCACCATCTGTGGCAGTAAACTGAGATTCCTCTGGTTTCTAAACTTGTAATTCATAGCATTCCATGAGTTTCTGTTAAAGTGGTAAGAACACTCATAAGTATGTATGTTTCTGCTTCTGATCATCTATATATCATCAGAGCTCTATTGTTCCTAGGTGTCTTTTTTCCTGACAGTCCTCTATCTATCAGTGATTAGATACATTTAATAATTGCTTCATATGTTTATTTTTTTAAAGAATTAATTACATAGGCAGAAAGGTGCAACACTGCAGAATAGAAACTGGTAAACTTTCCTAAAAGGAGAAACATTGATCCTGTTGTTGGTATGGAGAAAAATAGTAACACATATTGAGACAGCAAGAACATATGAAATTCAATTATATTACCAGAACAGATCAGTAATCTTTCTAATATGGTAGTTTGTCTCTGACAGTAGCCTATAGATGATGCTTAAAAAGAACATTTTAAATCCTCTGTAGAGCACCTAATTGAGCAATGCCATGTTATAAAGAAAAAAGTCTTCTGGCCTTTAAGTGCTGACCAGCTTGAAGTCCTTACGCATGAGAATTGACAGACTTCACTGTTATTCCTGTACATTGTATACATCTGTATTAGAGTCAAACGAAGTTAGGATTTGTCAAAAGTGGAAGCACATTCAAATGTTGGTGACAACTCAAAGTCAAATCAGAACTAATTACTACATTCAGTTTTTTTCCCTAAACAATTCAATACACAAAGCTCTAAACATTTCATATTTTGCCATGTATTTTGCTGATAGAAAAACAAGTTACTCAAAAAATTCAGAGTAATTGTAAACAGTGTATTGAGTTAGTCACTGCACATGGGCATTTGAATTCTGGGTAGAATGGGAATAAGAAGCTAAAAATCTCTGCTCTTCTATCAACTCTTCTTACATCAGGTGGGAACCTGCACTTTAAGCATTGTCTTCTTCCTGTCATGGAATTGTTCTCAGCTCTTGGCATTCCAGGTAAGAAAGGACTGAATGCATTAGTGTTGACAGTGCAGCTAAAATGCAAGTAGATTCCTCTGAGGATCAGAACTCAATGAGGACAGTGTAAAAAATCCCTTTCATATCAAAACTCTTCAGGTTTATGTATCTGATGCTGTGTGTGTATGTAAATAATGTAGCAAAATTGTGACAGTATGGACAGAATAAGATGATTTTTATCATACAAAATACTGAGTTTTCACTCACTTTCATATTCATGAAAAAAAAGACATGTACATTCTAATATTGTGATCGTTGTTATGTGTGATGGGATAGAGGACAAGAAATGCTGCCTCTTGATTCCTCTTCATATCTTCTAGGCTCATCTTGAGTGGCATTGCTCTTTGCAGCCTTTACATGCTCTTGACAAAGGCACATAGTCATGCTGAGCTGTATCACATTGAGATTGCCCCATACCTGTGCTGTGGACTTAGCTCTTGTGTGGCCTTGGTGCCATCAGCACTCTGCTCAATTCCTCGTTATCTGTGGATGGCTGCTCTCAGTGTCTTTATTGGCTGCATGTTCACCACTTGTTTAAACCCTACTGTGACATTTCTTCTGGTGTTTTCACACACACACACACTCTCTCCTTCATACTCCATGCAAACTTGTGTATTGACTATACTGTATATTTCCTTTAGAAATCTCTACATAAAAGGTTCAGCTTGGAGAATGGAAGTTAAGGAACTAAAATGAACCACATTTTAACAGTTCAGTAGCTGTCCCTGTATTATTTATGCTTAATGTTGAGGCCACAGGTTAATGGGAAGAAGTTAATCAATGCCTTTAAAGATGATAGAAGAACAATTCCTGTGAAATATCACTTTTACTTTTGTATTGCAACTGCCAGACTGAAACCCAGGGACTGCAACTTCCTTCTTTATTACAGTGTGTTTCATCTCTTTGTCACTAAGAAAGTGAAAGGACTGTTTAAAACAAAAAAAAATTGCAAAGTTGGTCTTCTCAAACAGAGCACAAGAGGTTGTCAGGTCAAAATGTCCAAGGAAAGAGGAATAAGTTAATCACCAAAGATCTATCTCTAAGGCATTAGATGACTTAACTCAGACTTTATCTTTTTATATTAAAAAGTGTAAATATATCTAATACAAGAGTACATAATATGTTAGACAGTCTCGGGGCGGGGGGTGTTAATAAGATTTGTTACTCATATTAAAACTAGAAATGGCCTTGCCTTCATCAGGATACTGCTAATTCAGATTAACTCCATACCTTTTCTGGTGGGAAGCCCCTAGTTATCAAAAGTTACTCAGACACCAAAGAGAAAAGATTTTTCCTTGCTTTATTCTATGTACCTGAGCTTAATAAATTCAAGTAGGAGGAAATCCTCCAGTAGATACTTAGAATTTCTTTTCCTTTGGATTGTGTAAGCAGCAGATCACATTCTGTTTTGATGTCTATTGTGCAGCCACCTCTGATGCAAACAGAACACAAATTTTAGGCCACAGAAATTTAAAAAATGTAAAATGAAATATAAGCAATGGAAAATATATATAAAAAATAATAATTGTGGAGGCCTGTATTTGCCTTTGGACTTCTGAACCTTTCAATTTTAATGGAAAACTTATCATATCCTGTAGTATTTATAGTGAACTCTCCCAAGAATCCTGACATCCATTTTGAAATTTAAATGTATGTTTTCACAAAAATTCTTAACTGAAAACACTTTTTTGTGAATGACAGATATCTCTAATGGGAATGTATTCACCTTAAAAGTTATACATAAAAAAACCCCTAGACTTGATTTTTAGTTGTTACAATTCTTCAATTACAGGAAAGGAAAAAAAAATCATGATCATGATGAAGTGTCATGTTTCCCCAAAGCTCTTGTAGAGATTGGCATGAAAATGAAAAATTTTTCCTAATGTTTCAAAGCACGAACTTCTCTTCAGCACAGTGTATCATGGCAGATGCTATCATCTACTTAAAATAGAGCTGTACCTGAAATGTCTTTTTTGGACTATAATGCCTTGTAATGCAAAGTTTTACACGCCTCATTAATTTCACAGTGCA
Source organism: Buteo buteo (assembly GCF_964188355.1). Taxonomy (NCBI): domain Eukaryota; kingdom Metazoa; phylum Chordata; class Aves; order Accipitriformes; family Accipitridae; genus Buteo; species Buteo buteo. The sequence goes on from NC_134188.1 coordinate 17,007,383, forward strand.
TATAACCCAAGAAAGAAATAAGGATTGTATGCCTTTGTTGGACATCTCAATAGTTTTGAACAATTTTGAGCAGTGAATTAGTATTACAATTTTGGACTGACATGTTTAGGCTCTGAAATACTATCAGACAAAGTCTGAAAAGACTTAAAAATTGTGTAATTTTTTTCACTACCACAGGTTTAAACTTCTTTCTCCTCTAATATTAAGGAGAACCCAGAATCTACTCCCAGGTGAAGGGTTAGTGGTTCTCATGGGAAACGTGGGAATTGCTCATTTTAGGTGCTGGACAGTACAGAAAATGGCGATCTATTTTTGTCATCCTGTTGCTGGCCTTTTTCTAACATCCTACTTCAGTTTATAACGCTAAGTGAAATACAGGCAATAGTACAAAAATCATTAACGTTACTATTTGTATTTTCAAAAAAAAGTTGTTAAAATGACCTTACTTATGCAAATAACACATAATTACTGCCAGTAAAAGATCGAAGTTGTAATATATATGGTATCTTGGAGTAATGTCAGGATGTGTAGTTCCAAATATTTCAGCATTCTAGCAACCAACATTACATCCTTAGCATCTCTTTCAAAACTCACCACCTGCAATTAAGCCAAGTTTCAGGAACCAGAGGCACTGTATCTGGTGTTTGCAAGTTAGGTAAAACAGTGTCTCTGATAAACAGAGAACTCAGTTTTGCTTCAGCAAAGAAAGCCTGAGCTGTGGATTACGTCATGCTACCATGTTATTAAGAGAGAGATTAGTTAGTTGAGTGTATGAAAACAATGACCGAGAACAGAAGCTGAACCACAGCAAAGCTATTTCTCTTTATTTATGAAAAATGTGATTAATCCTTTGCCATAGTTTTATGTAGAAAATTCTTCTTTCGGGGGGGCAATTCTTCTTTAGAAATAAAGTGGGCAGAATTCTGAGCTCCTGCAGAATACAGCATACACTGTTATTTCTGAAATACTTCAAGTCATGAAAGAAAAAATTCTCTGCTCATGGAGATTTTTACCTTGTCAATTAGATTTTAAGAAGTTCAGGGAAACTTAAAAAAAATAATTAAACAATATTTACATCAAGAGCTGCTTTGCAAGTTGAAAGCAGTTAAGATTAATTGCAACAACATTCTGCAAATACTATATTCCATATTTTATGAAAGTAACAGTCTATAAAAGTCAAGATGGGGAAATTAAATTGTTTTCCAAAAACTAAGGAGAAATCAGTCCTTTGAGTAATGAAGGCAGGAAAGACTTTAGGACTTTCTTCTTTCTAAACATGTTGATTGTTATTGCAGACATCTCTGAATAGTTGAATTTGACTGTTCTATTACTAAGTTTTTTTATTTAATAACTTAAAAAGCAACATTTGTCTGAGAAGAATGCAAATTTGCATTCTGCAATTTGCATCAGCAAAAGCACAATGCACACAAAATATAGCCTTGAAATCCTTCACCCAGGACATCTGACAAATACTTTACAAGAGACAACATGTGGATGAAAAAGTCAAGCTTTGTTTATTCACTGCCTTGTACCGTCTATTCCCAATTGACTGAGGCATTCCCAGAGGGGACGTGCTCTGATGTTCTGAAGAGGTTGGTCATCTTCTCTTACCCATTCCCAGAACCACTGCAGCAGAACAGAAGAGAGCAATTCTGCTCCTACCTCACCAATTTGACCTTACTAGTGTGAAGGCTTGAAATATCTGAAGAATAGGGATAATTTACCTATACATTCTTTCCAGTCACCAGTCAATTCTCAAAAACTTTTTGATAGAGGGCAAAGGAGGATAGAAAGAATACTTTCTGATGAGTGCAGTACAAAAAAGTAGACAATCTTCAAAGGTTATTCTCCTCTCTTTAAAATGTTGGCATGACCAAGGCTTTAATTTGTAACTAAATTTGAAAGAATAGTGTGAATGGCTTGTATCCAACTCAACCCATCAAATTTTTCTTGGCTTGTAATGAGCAGGGTCATCCTTTATAGACTTTTTAATGCAAGCCAATAAACTATCTAATACTATTGTTAGCTAAAGTATTTTGTTTCCAGCCAATTTGATTTTAACTGAATACCCAATTAACTGAAGAATAACGAACTAAATTCATTCAAATAATAAAGTAATACCTGACAATTCATTGTAGGAACATTGATTTAAGATATGCTAAGGCGACAAAGTCCTTCGGTTTATGGGCTCTGAATAACCCTTAATAGCTACTAAGAGATAGACAGCATTCTTGTTATGGAACTGTTTTTCCTTAACCTGTCTCCTTTCCTGCTTTTTAGTGAAAAATGAAATGTGGTTGACTAGGATGTGTGTTGTCTACAGTAAGTGTCCAACTATAATCACGTTACCAAAATTGGGTGGATATACTCCATTCTGAGGTCTGTCAGGATGTTTCCCTTTCTTATAAAACATAGGGAATAACAGAGTGTTCTAGTCTAACATTTACACTCTATACATTTAATGTGGACTTTTTACATTAATTAGAGGGGAAGGAGAGTACTGAGATAAGAACGGAATTCACTGTGGATTCTGCTTGCCTACAGTGAACTCTGTGACCACAGTCATCCTTGAGATCAAGAGAGCGCCAAAAGGTGATTTTTTTAAAAAGTGCTATATAAATTAAAACCCTCAGGCTTAAACCCAAAGAATATTCTGTTCCTCAACTAACTTAGATCAAATCTTTCCAAATGTCATCTGTAGTTAATAATATCTTAAGTTTTGCTTCGAACGAGAGTTTAGTGGTTCTATTTTTGAACTTTTAAGGAAAAGAGAGGAGGAGTCTATGGCTGGTCAGAGGGTGTTACCCCTTGTGTGGTCTCGACCTGCTTCACAAGGCTACAGAACCTTATCTTATCTCCTGGATAAGAATCCCTGTATCACTTTGCTCAGTCCATTTCATAGGTACCATCTGATCCATTACTTGTTAATAGTATGTTCTGCTTCCAGATTTGATGACTGCACTCTTTTGTCCCATTTTTGTGGAAGCTGCAGAAACATTTTATTTCTAGTTCCTTTATTGTTCACTGATCACAAGCAGGACAGTGACAGTTAGTGAGAGTCTATTGGCTTTTGCATCCATATGCTTACCATAAACTGATTTAGAGCTCCATAGTCCTTATGTGACTTTCTAGAATTGTATATTTACTTTTTTTTATAACTTTATTATATCCCTGTTTTTAACATGAGCAGTGATATATATAGGTAGTCAGCAATCTAATATTCCTATTAAGCAGTATCTTTTTGTAGATTATTTTAGATAGCATGAAGATTGTTGTCAAATAATGGTCCTTAGCTAACAGAGCACCCTTTTTATAATCTAGATACCTTTTTTCCCTTACAACAGAGTTGGATTGTAGATAACCTGGTTTCAAAGAAGTGAGTCTAAAATAATGGCCTTGAAATCCAATTAGCTTTGTGATTATTTTAATGGGGTTTCTTATTTACCATGGCCATAGTTGATATACCAGCATTTTGCATGTGACTGTACATGCTTGGCTGCTGTAGTTTCAGTAAATGGTTTTTTTGGAGAGTGAAGCTAATATCTCTGTCCATGAGACACAAATAAATCAGTATCAACTTTAGACCATGTTCCACAGTTTTCTTGAAAATGCCATATAGGCAAATCACACACCAGCCTTTGTTGTATATTTTCTCTGCCTTTTCAGAATATTCTGTCCCATTATCTTCTTCACAGCATTTAGCTCATGCAGCTAACTGATTAAGACAAAAATCTTCTAAGTGGCATTACATCTTAGAACCAGTATCTTTCAAATATAGCTACCTTGGCATTTATGGAAGAATCATATTATTCAAAGCTTTTATTTTTAATGTAACCCATATTAAACTAGAATTTTGATAGTATAAACCCCACAGCATGAGTCCCAGGCAAGAAGTTCTCTTTGGGGTCAGTATGTGTCCTGGTTTCAGCTGGGCTAGAGTTAACTGTCTTCCTAGTAGCTGGTGCAGTGCTATGTTTTGAGTTCAATATGTGAAGAATGTTGATAACACTGATGTTTTCAGTTGTTGCTTAGTAGTGTTTAGACTATAGTCAAGGATTTTTCAGCTTCTCATGCCCAACCAGGGCACCTGACACAAACTGGCCAACGGTGTATTCCATACCATGTGACGTCCCATCAAGTTTAGGAACTGGGAAGGGGGGGCAGGGAATCGTTGCTGGGGGACTGGCTGGGTGTCGGTCAGCAGGTGGTGAGCAATTGCCCTGCTCATCATTTGTACATTTCAATCCTTTTATCTTATCTCAACCCAGGAGTTTTACTTCTTTTCCCGATTTTCTCCCCCATCCCACTGGATGGGGGGGGGAGTGAGTGAGCGGCTGCGTGGTGCTTAGTTGCTAGCTGGGGTTAAACCATGACAGTCCATTTTGGCACCCAACATGGGGCACGAAGGGTTGAGATAACGACAAACCTGACCAGAGCTTGTTAAAACAAATTTGTTCTAAGCATTCATTATGTTACTTTATGTATTAGAGTTGTTGCTCTGGTTTTTAAGGCTCTGTTATGTATCTCCTCGCTTGCTGTATGTAGTTCCTCTTCTACTGCTTATCATCCGTGGGAGGTGGATTAAGGTTTTCGCTTTGATGTATAGTATAACTCTGGTTTATGGTATGATAAAGTCATCGGCTGTGGGATTAATCCGGTATTTGCACTTAGCATTGTCACCTTTATACTGCGGGAGCGGTTTGTGGGAAACTATTAATAATTATAACATTTACCTTTCCTCCATGGAAAACCAGTCTATGGGTGGGGTACCTTTCTTCCCCTCTCCTTTCTCCTTCAGTCCAGTTACAATGGTGTTTGAGAATTTTGAGAAATTTGAATACTCCTGGAGTGTTGGGACTAGCACGGTCCTAGCTCTACTGCTAGGAATTAGCATACTTCTGAATGTGGTTCAGCTCTCGTTTAAGGTTAAACAGCTATTTAAGAAGATCACTCAAAGGTGTGACCCAAGGCTGGATAATTATGAGTGGCAGGGTGTGTGGGGTAGTATGGGCAAGTACCTAGAAAAGTGGGCACCTCCAATGTGTTGGAAATTCACCCCTGAACAAGTGCAGGATCCAGAAGAACTAGTAAAATATTTGGAAAAGGTATGCTGTCACCCCAGCAGCTCCAGAGAGATACAAATCACTGCAACATGCTGGGGCCTGGCCCATGCCTATCGAGCCCTGTTCGACACCATTCAGTACCCTCAAGGGGAAGAGAAAGTCTCCGGACCTAACAACAAAATTATGAGCACCGCGGCCACTCAAACCTTGGCAATGGGCGCTGCAGTCCCTCCAGTCCCGGCAAAGAGCACTGCAGGCACCCAGACCTTGGCGACAGGCACCATGACCCCTCCAGCCCCAGCGACAAGTACTGCTGCTACCCAAACCTCGTCGACAGACACTGTGGTTATCCAAAACCCGGCAACCGACACTGCAACTGAACCAGCGGACCAACCTGCACCAGCATCAGTTGCCCCCGTACAGAAAAAGAAATATACAAAAAAATCAGTTCGCTTAGCAAAGGATGAAGATGAACGAGGGTCATCACAGGAACCAGAGGAAGAGGCAGAACCAGAGGTAATAACCCGGTCCCTATCCTTGAGTGAGCTGCGGGATTTGCGAAAAGACTTTGGTCGCCGTATAGGTGAGCATATTATCACCTGGCTCCTCCGATGCTGGGACAATGGGGCTAATAGCTTGGAATTAGAAGGTAGGGAAGCCAAGCAACTGGGATCGCTTGCCAGGGAAGGTGGCATTGACAAAGCAATTGGAAGAGGGACACAAGCCATCAGCCTCTGGAGGCGACTCCTGTCAAGTGTGAAGGAAAGGTACCCCTTTAAGGAAGATGTTATATGTCAATCAAGCAAGTGGACCACCATGGAAAAAGATATTCAATATCTGAGGGAATTAGCTGTGCTAGAGACGATTCATCATGACCCGGACAACCCACAATTACCCAAAGATCCAGACGAAGTCCAATGCACAGGACCCATGTGGTGGAAGTTTGTACGGAGCGCACCATCATCCTATGCCAACGCATTGGCAATAATGGCCTGGAAGGATGAAGAGGCACCGACAGTGGAGGAGGTGGCTCGCCAACTCCGTCAATACGAAGAAAATCTCTCCACCTCCCTACAAGCTTGCATTGCGGCTGTGGAGAAGCTGTCCCAGGATGTCCAACAAATCAAAGAGGATATGTCCTACTCCACACGTGTAAGGACCAATGTCTCAGCTATTAGGAGTGAGCGTTCCTCTGCCCAAGAGAGAGAATATAGAAGGTACACACCGCGAGATGCCCTGTGGTTTTACCTATGTGATCAGGGAGAGGACATGAGGAAATGGGACGGAAAACCTACCTCGGTCCTAAATGCACGGGTACGTGAACTGCGAGGAAAAACCACCACAAAAGGGGATTCTACCAGGAAAAATGCCACTCCATTTTCCAAACAGAGTAGAAGGGCTGATCTTATTTCCAATCCCCTTGAAGGGACTTCTGAGCCAATTTTACGAGAAGTGAATACTGAATACTCTGACCGGAATTAGAGGGGCCCTGCCTCCAGCCAGGTGGAGGAAAGGGATAACTGGGTCTATTGGACTGTGTGGATTCGATGGCCTGGCACGTCAGACCCACAGGAGTATAAGGCTCTAGTAGACACCGGCGCACAGTGCACTCTAATGCCATCAAGTTATAAAGGGACAGAATCCATTTGTATTTCTGGTGTGACAGGGGGATCCCAAGAGTTAACTGTATTGGAAGCTGAAGTAAGCCTAACTGGAAATGAATGGCAGAAACACCCCATTGTGACTGGTCCAGAGGCTCCGTGTATCCTTGGCATAGACTACCTCAGGAGGGGGTATTTAAAGGACCCAAAGGGGTATTGATGGGCTTTTGGTACAGCTGCCTTGGAGACGGAGGGCACTGAACAGCTGTCTACCCTGCCTGGTCTCTCTCAAGACCCTTCGATTGTGGGGTTGCTCAAGGTTGAAGAACAACAAGTGCCAATTGCTACCACGACGGTGCACCGGCGGCAATATCGCACCAACCGAGACTCTCTGATTCCCATCCACAAGTTGATTCGCCAGCTGGAGAGCCAAGGAGTGATCAGCAAAACTCACTCACCCTTTAATAGTCCCATATGGCCAGTGCGGAAGTCTAATGGGGAGTGGAGACTAACAGTTGACTACCGCGGCCTGAATGAAGTTACACCGCCGCTGAGTGCTGCCGTTCCAGATATGCTAGAACTTCAATACAAACTAGAGTCAAAGGCAGCCAAGTGGTATGCCACAATTGACATTGCTAATGCGTTTTTCTGAATCCCTCTGGCAGCAGTGTCGTCCACAATTTGCCTTTACTTGGAGGGGTGTCCAGTACACTTGGAATCGATTGCCCCAGGGGTGGAAACACAGCCCCACCATTTGCCAGGGACTAATCCAGACTGCACTGGAAAAAGGTGAAGCTCCGGAACACCTGCAATACATTGATGACATCATCGTATGGGGCAACACGGCAGAAGAAGTCTTTGAGAAAGGGAAGAAAATAATCCAAATCCTTCTGAAAGCCGGTTTTGCCATAAAAGAAAATAAGGTCAAGGGACCTGCACAGGAGATCCAGGTTTTGGGAATAAAATGGCAAGATGGACATCGTCAGATCCCAATGGACGTGGTTAACAAAATAGCAGCTATGTCTCCCCCGACTAATAAAAAGGACACACAGGCCTTCTTAGGTGTCGTGGGGTTTTGGAGAATGCATATTCCAAATTACAGTCTGATTGTAAGCCCTCTCTATCAAGTGACCTGGAAGAAGAATGATTTTAAATGGGTCCCTGAACAACAACAAGCCTTTGAACAAATTAAACGGGAGATTGTTCATGCCGTAGCCCTTGGACCACTCCGGACAGGACAAGATGTTAAAAATGTGCTCTATACTGCAGCTGGGGAGAATGGCCCTACCTGGAGCCTCTGGCAGAAAGCACCTGGGGAGACCCGAGGCCGACCCCTGGGGTTCTGGAGTCGAGGATATCGAGGATCCGAGGCTCGCTATACCCCAACTGAAAAAGAGATATTGGCAGCGTATGAAGGAGTTCGAGCTGCCTCAGAAGTGGTTGGTACTGAGACACAGCTCCTCTTAGCACCCCAACTGCCAGTGCTGGGCTGGATGTTCAAAGGGAGGGTCTCCTCTACACATCACGCGACTGACGCCACGTGGAGTAAGTGGATCGCATTGATCACACAACGGGCTCGCATAGGAAACCCCAGTCGCCCAGGAATTTTAGAAGTGATCACGGACTGGCCAGAAGGCAAGGATTTTGGAATGTCACCAGAGGAGGAGGTGGCACGTGCTGAAGAAGCCCCGCTGTATAATAAACTGCCAGAAAATGAGAGGCAATATGCCCTGTTCACTGATGGGTCCTGTCGCATTGTGGGAAAGCATCGGAGGTGGAAGGCTGCTGTATGGAGTCCCACACGACAAGTTGCAGAAACCGCTGAAGGAGAGGGTGAATCGAGTCAGTTTGCAGAGGTGAAAGCCATCCAGCTAGCGTTAGATATTGCTGAAAGAGAAAAGTGGCCAGTGTTCTATCTCTAAACTGACTCATGGATGGTGGCAAATGCCCTGTGGGGGTGGTTACAGCATTGGAAGCAGAGCAACTGGTAGCACAGAGGTAAACCCATTTGGGCTGCTGCACTGTGGCAAGATATTGCGTCCCGGTTAGAGAACCTGGTTGTAAAAGTATGTCATGTAGATGCTCATGTACCCAAGGGTCGGGCCACTGAAGAACATCGAAACAACGAACAGGTGGATCAGGCTGCCAAGATTGAAGTGGCTCAGGTGGACCTGGACTGGCAACATAAGGGTGAGCTATTTATGGCTCGGTGGGCCCATGATACTTCAGGCCATCAGGGGAGAGATGCAACATATAGATGGGCTCGAGATCGAGGGGCGGACCTGACCATGGACACTATCGCACAGGTTATCCATGAATGTGAAACATGTGCTGCAATTAAGCAAGCCAAGCGGTTAAAGCCTCTGTGGTATGGAGGGCGATGGCTGAAATATAAATTTGGGGAAGCCTGGCAGATTGACTATATCACACTCCCACAAACTCGCCAATGCTGACAATGGTGGAAGCAACCACTGGATGGCTGGAAACATATTCTGTACCCCATGCCACTGCCTGGAACACTATCCTGGGCCTTGAGAAGCAGGTCTTGTGGCGACATGGCACCCCAGAAAGAATTGAGTCAGATAATGGGACTCATTTCCAAAACAATCTCATAGACACCCGGGCCAAAGAGCACGGCATTGAGTGGGTGTATCATATCCCCTATCATGCACCAGCCTCTGGGAAAATTGAGCGATACAATGGACTGTTAAAGACTACATTGAAAGCAATGGGGGGTGGAACTTTCAAACATTGGGATACACATTTAGCAAAAGCCACCTGGTTAGTCAACACCAGAGGATCTGCCAATCGGAGTGGCCCTGCCCAATCAGAATTTTTACATACTGTAGAAGGGGATAAAGTCCCTGTAGTGCACATGAAAAATATGTTAGGGAAAACAGTCTGGGTTACTCCTGCCTCAGGCAAAAGTAAACCCATTCGTGGGATTGCTTTTGCTCAAGGGCCTGGGTGCACTTGGTGGGTGATGCGAGAAGATGGAGAAGTCCGATGTGTGCCTCAAGGGGATTTGATTTTAGGTGAAAATAGCCAGAATTAAACTGTATGATATTAGTTGCTATACAACCCTGCTGCTGTATGTTATCATTACTATAATTGTTATATGCTATATCCATAGTACTATAGTAAGAATCACTTGGATCAAGCAAGAAAGAACTGTGATAAAACTGAGCAAAGCGCAGTAGTGATGGAACCAGAAGTGACTCCAGCATGCAACAATCCAACGGTGCACACCATCCTCCTACTGCGTCAAATGTCATCTGCTCCTCACACCGCACAGAAGCCCAATTCTGCTCTACCGACTGAGAGGACTTTGCACCATCCCTCCTGCCCAGACGGACTGGTATGACAGATGGAGCCCAGAGTCGGAAACTAAATGAACTCAGCAAACATTTTATGAACATAACCCATGAACTAAAGTAATGATATCTCTGTGTGTGTATACATATATATATATATATATATATCTCATTGTTCATATGTCTCAAAGGGATGGAAAGGTGGTGATGATTGATCAGGATGTAACTAAAGGTATGGGAACTGAGCATGACGTCAATGGTATAGAATAAGGGGTGGATACTGTCCTGGTTTCAGCTGGGCTAGAGTTAACTGTCTTCCTAGTAGCTGGTGCAGTGCTATGTTTTGAGTTCAGTATGTGAAGAATGTTGACAACACTGATGTTTTCAGTTGTTGCTTAGTAGTGTTTAGACTATAGTCAAGGATTTTTCAGCTTCTCATGCCCAGCCAGGGCACCTGACCCAAACTGACCAACGGTGTATTCCATACCATGTGACGTCCCATCTAGTTTAGGAACTGGGAAGGGGGGGCAGGGAATCGCCGCTGGGGGACTGGCTGGGTGTCGGTCGGCGGGTGGTGAGCAATTGCCCTGCGCATAATTTGTACATTTCAATCCTTTTATTAATACTGTTGTCATTTTATTAGTGTTATCATTATCATTATTAGTTTCTTCTTTTCTGTTCTATTAAACCGTTCTTATCTCAACCCAGGAGTTTTACTTCTTTTCCCGATTTTCTCTCCCATCCCACTGGATGGGGAGGGAGTGAGTGAGCGGCTGCGTGGTGTTTAGTTGCTGGCTGGGGTTAAACCACGACAGTATGATTACTCACAAATACAAGTCAATAGTTTGGGAAGAAGTATTGTTCATGAGGAGTTTGGTGCTCCAGCAAAACCCCAGTGTTAGGTGTAGCTCCTATACTCGTCGTAATATAGCACAGCAAAAGGAAACTAAATCTTGTCACAGAATATTCATTAGAAAAATGGATTTGTTCACAGTTTGGTAAAACATTTGGGGTTTTGGGGGGTGGTGGTGGTGGTGGTGTTTGTTTCCAAAAGAAGAGATAGAGTAAATACTGCAAATACTAAAGTGTCATCATAAAAACAAGCATAACATCAACTCAGTCTAATAAGTAGAGGTGAAATGAGAAAAAAAAATCCTGAGTGAATTTCTGCCATTTCACTAGCTTCCAAAGTGCTAGCTAAGGAGGTCTGATTAGGATAGTATCAGTTAATATAGACAAAACATTGCTGAGACACATTTTTTAAGTCAAATGCAACTTAGTTTAGAGATTTATGCAGAATAAGAATAGAAGCAATAGCAATTTTTTCAGCATTATTGTCCATCTAGGCTCCCATATATATCAGATCACTTTACAGTCACACAAAGAAATGCAATGTTTGTAACTGTGACTCTGCCACCTTTGTCACATTATTCCTCTTGGAGGTTTACTATATTAAGTGTTTCTACCATAGCCATCATCATAATTTTTTACTTGTCTCTCAGAAATCTAACAATAGTCAGACAGAAAGAAAAGGCAGAAAGCTCCTGGAAGTAAATTTCCCTGAAAACCAGGTATATGTTGCCATAAAGAAAGTAATTCACCATCTCCCCTGTTTCTCCAGCTCTTCAACTTTTCCTGAAGATAAGAAAGGACAAAGAGTCTTCCAGAAACATAGGTAGCAGAAAATGTGTATCACTTTGGGCATTACATTTAAATCACTGTATCCCTACAGCATTGTAATTTCTTTAGTTCCTTAAATTTTGCATGCAGCTCATTTTGCACATCTGCCTCGAAGTGAGAGCAGCTGAGGTAGATTTTTGTATGAAGTGGCAATTCTCTTCCCTTTGCAATCACATGGAGCTGCATGAGTTTAATAGATGTTGAACAGGGACCTGCTGAATGGATCAGATTTAAGTCACATATTCCCTCCCAAACATGGGCAGCCTGCTGTATGGATATTTCCCTTATTAACAGCAAAGCAGAAACTGCACCTTTGCTATGTGTTTGGCTAGAGATGTGATGATTTGCACATGACCCATAACAGAGATTACAAATTTAAAGTTTTAAATATAATTTTAACTGAATATTTTCAGAGTTTTATTACATCTCTGCCTTTTTTTCCATGAAAGGAAAAAAAAAGGAATAAAAATCAGTGTTTAATTTCCCAGGCTGGTGCACCATATTTTTGATCCGACACATTCAGTTGTACCAGTAATATTGTGTTCTGCTACGTCAACAGAGTAATGAAACATGACTGAAATAACTAGAAGCAGAAATGAAATAGACCACAGAATGTAAAAATTTGGAGTTTTCTGAACAAAAGAGAGAAAAAGAAGGCCCTATATTTTCATAATTATAATACATTTTCTTACTTCAGCATCACTTAAAAGAAAATAATTTCTTAATTTTAAAAATATGTTGTATACTGGAGTCCTGGGAATTTTCCATGCTTGACCTGGACTTGTAATTGCTATGACTATGTTACTTCATGCTGAAGGCACTTTTTAATTTGATGCTTTACAATTCAGAATCTTATTTTACTTTACAAATAGTAAACAATAAGTTACTGCTCTGAATAAATGCATACACATGTGTGTATGTATGTGTACACACACAAATGCATACACACACAAAAAAAGGCGAGGTGTGGAAGGCTAAAATATATCTCTAAGGCCAAGCCTACACTGCTCCTCATGACTAGCAGTTAACTCAGCAGAAGTTTCTAGTGAAATTTCAGTCATACTGATGAAGTGTATTTTCATACATGTAGTTTATTCTGAATCTGAGGAGTTATTTTATTTTACCAATAAACAACATAATTTTGCCATGAGTGTCCTCTGATATACTGCAGTAATTTTCCATATGAGGAAGTGTTCCTAATTCTAATTAGAATTTCTAAGCTTGAAGTCATGGCTTGTCTAGAAAATGATGCATGAAGATGGAAACCTGGGTAAACACCATGGTTTAACAAGTCTTGACAGTATGAATCATATACATAATATTAAAAATAAATAAAAATACTCTGCCCTCAAACTGAGATCCCCAAAATCCCTGTGACAGCATTAACCAATATTTATTAGTTCAGACCTGGCATTCTGCTGCCTTTTCTTCAGCACAAACTAAAGGCACAGGATGCTTATTAATGCTTAGAAAATGAATACAATATGAACTACTGTCTTCCCACATCCCATAATGTAAACTTTTTTATTAAAGGACAATTATTCCACTTAGTTGAGTATATTGACTAACCCAGAGAGTGGCCAGTTCTGAGTCCTTGCACCTTGTCACAAAAAGGCACACAAAATACTTAAACATCTATCTCCTGAAACTAGTGGTAGAGAGAAGGGAGTAATTTCTTATCCAGTGGAAGGATGGTGAATAATAAGGAGAAAACTTGTATTTGACATAACAGGGGCAAGTTAGAGACCAGATGAAGAATTTCTCTGCATGTATTCAATGACAGATTTTATATAAAATAATAGGTTTTATAGGCCCTGTCTTAATTTTCATCTTGAAGCAGCACCACAGCCTGGTCAGTATGTCCTGATCACATATATGGGATACAGTAATATTCAGGTTTGGAAAAAGAAATGAATCTCAGTCATTCTCAAGGGCTGATACTGAGACTGACGTTTAATGGCTTTGATGCTGGCCTGAACAGTGGGATGAAGTGCATCTTCAGCAAGTATGCAGATGGTATCAAACTGGGGAAGCTTGCAGAAACTTTATGAAGTTGAACAAAGTTGACGTACTGGCTAACAAGCAGCTTAGCAGAAAAGCATTTAAGTGTCCCAGTGGACGAGACAAACATTATTCAGCAGTGTGTCCTTGCACAAATGAAGAATAACTGTATGTTGGGCTATGTGAGGAAGAGTGTAGCCAGCAGGTCAAAGTGATTCTTCACTGTTTGGTACTAAGGATGTAGCAACCAAGGTACCATGCCCAGTTTGGGGCTCCCCAGTACTCAAAAAACATTGACATAGAGAAATTAGCCAGTGCCGGGCCACCAAGGTGTTTAGGGGGCTGGAACACAAGATGTACAAGGAAAGACTGAGGAAACTGATTTTGTCAGTATGGAAAACAGAAGATGAAAGGGAGCTGTTTTCAATTACCCAGTAGGAGAGTGTAGAGAACAGAGAGCCAAATTCTTCTTGGAGGTGCACATTGAAGGGATTAGAGGCTACAAACATGAGCTGCAACAACGGAAATTCTGAATAGATGTTAGGGAAAAAAGTTCACCATGTAAGTGGTCAAAGTCTGCAACAAACCGCCCAGAGAGGTTGGAGGTATTCAATGCTTCACTGTGATCTAAAGTCGAAACTAAATGTAGCTTGGAGGTTGGCCATGCTCTGAGTGGGGAGTTGGATGAAATTACCTTCAGAAATCCCAGATGGCCTTCAGAAATCCCTTGCAAGGTAACCTATAAACAAAATATGTGATTCCCTGAACTTACATTAGCAGGTTCCATCACAGTTTTTTTGCCTTGTCTTAGATATCCTACTCCAAAGAAAATTTTGATTTTTAACACACCAAAAATATTCTGCTATTGCAGGGACTTAAAACATTGAACTCATGACTAATGTTTTGCACAATAGGAATGAATGAACCGAGAAATTCCTTGTAGCCCTGTCTTCCTATGTTGATCTTTTCTTTGTGGATATTCTGCTGTCAGTTACAACTCTCTGAGCCCTGGTTACAATTATCCACTAAAATGAGGAGGAAACATTATTGAAGAAGTTTGTCCTGGAAGCACTTTTCTTTTATCGTCTTCTTTATATTTTCATGGCAGGATAAAAGAATGAACAGAGATACAGTATCACTGTCTCCTTCCCATTTTGAACAGTAATTTTCCAGGGGTCCTTTACTTTTATGTTAGAACACCTTCATACCTGACAGGATCAAAACCCAATTGCATTGAAGAAACTATCCCATGTCTTTTCTCTAATCTCTGAAATTTTATATGTCAGTGAAAAACTGTGGAAGTGAAAAAACCACAAGTAAATTTTATTACCTAATGTAGATTTTATCTGATGTAAAAAAACCTAAGGGCTTCATTTCTCTAACTGAATTTAAATGGTAAAGATTTTTATTTTTTTTTTCCATTTGTCATCAGGCTAGAAAATGGTTCAATATGCTGAACTCAGAGAAAGTCACATCCAAAAGTAGAGTCAAATAGTCATAGCTTGTTTATTAGATTTTCATTTACATTTGGAGATTATTTCTATATAATCTATTTTCAAAAGACAATAATTTGCTTATCAAAGCTTGCAAAATAAACTTAAATCCAGAATCTTGAACATTATGACATGGGTTTGGGGTAGTTTTGTGGTTTGTTTTTTTTGAGGGAAGGGAGGTGATGGCTGGTTTTCCTTGGTTTGGGTTGTTTGGATTTTTTTAATTTTGGTTGGTTGGTTGGTTTGGTTTGTTTGTTTGTTTGTTTGTCCTCAGGACTCATAATATCTTCCACTTGCTCAAATTTTTTATATGCATTTTATGTAGAAAATTTCTTCCTTTAAACCCTACCGTTTCCAAAGTTTCATGCAGGTATGGTACAGACACATATCAAGAGTTTATGCTTAAGAAGATGGTGAACAACAGACCACTACCTTGTGTTTCAAGAAAAAGAGGAGTGCATACCATGGACTTAAGTGGCATGTCATGACCCAAGTGAAAGCACAGTGTAGTGGCCTTTAATATACTATTACCTGACTGGTATTACTGTTGGCCATCAGCTGTTGTTATGAACCACAGTCAGTAGAGGGATTGGCCAGCTGTGAGTTCCTCTTTAATCATGGTGTTCTGGATATCCTGTGATCTGTTTCCATGGTTTCACAGACCATCAGCAATCCATGGATTGACCACAGTCTGGCAATCAATGTTATATTTTCTGTTTCTCCTGCTAGGACTTTCTATCTTGCTTCTTGGCAAAACTGTCAATTTCTGCAATTGTTAAAATTAGCAGGGTGTTAATTACCCTTCCTGTCTATTAACCAAAAATGTGGAAGAATATCATTCACTTTCATAACTTACACAACTTTTGAAGGCCTTTTCAGACTTTAAGCAGGGCTTTACAGTAAAGTTCCTTCCTCCTGTAAAATTCCCACATGGATCATTATTTTCTGCCTACCCAAATTTCCAATTCACTTTCAAATGTATGAGTCACTGTTGAGTTGAATATGTATTTGTTTTGAGTCCTGGTATTCCATCAAAGTGATATCAACAGAACTGCATCCTTCATTTTCTGCCTTATATTTTCTGTGCACTGTTGTTGTGCCCTAGTGAGTAATGTATAGTATGGTGCAGTACGTAGCATAGCTTGTACTATATTGAACTTTGCTTGTGTTTCACTCCAGAGATGTAAGTCTGTGATCAGTGAAAACAAAGTTCTGTAACATGAAAACATCTAAAAATAGCTAATTGTTTTAGAGTGACAGGAACATATCATTTAAATTGGACATACCTCAAAAACCATAACAGTACAGTGTGCAGAATGATATAAAAGGAGTTTGTATGGTGGTTTTGTCACTGAACTTTAATTAAAAATTGCTCTGGTGACTCATATGAAAGTGCTTATGACACAAATGATTTGAGTATCATGTGTTATGATTCAGTTACGGCTGAGCAGATGCAAAGTCTACAGGTATTTTGTAACTAGTTTCTTCATCTTTATAGGTATTGGGAGTTCCAAAATATGTTTTTTTTAAGAAATGCTTAATATTCTTTTATTTTATTGCAACTCTTAGCAACAGTAAACTAAAAAATGTTACTTGATTGCTATAAACCCAATCCTGGACTCCTTATATGACTCAGAATATTTGCATGAAAAGAAAAACTATAAAGTGATTACAAAACACTTTTTTACAAAACACTGTTTTATTTTTAAATAAAAAGCTGATTCTGATCTTTAAAGTTTTTTTTCCATCTTTCTTGATTGATACTTAACTGTATCAAAAGAAAACAAGCAAAAACCCCAAAGAAAAACAGTATCTATTTTAAAGAGGTTTTGAGCCGCATGCAGAGAATCCTTTTTGAACCTTCATATCAACATGTTAGTAAACCACGAAGACAGAGAGAATCAAATGCCTACATATTCCTAAGCTACTATCATCTATAGCAGTGGATCCTACATTTCATTCTCTTGATGTGTCATGGACACTAATGCAGTTGTCTATCATGTATGATGCATCAAATACCATGTTCCAGAAATGGAGATATTGGCACTGCGTAGCAGCAGGAGGAGTATATCATCCAGTGAGCTCCCTTTGAGACTCTGATCCTATGATATGAGAGCCCAGTTCCCTGACCTACCAAAGCATTAATGATTGAGAGACCATGAGCTGGGAAACTGACTTGTGTCCCTGCTTATCACTCTTACGGGTCCTGCCAATTACTGTGAAACTCATGGGTTGCTGTAGGTCAAGTGCACATGTGAAAGGGAGCGAGAGAGCACGAAAGCACACTGCAGTTCACCTCCACAGAGGTGCAGATGTGGCAGACAACCAGGCTGTACAACTGATGTGATTATGATAGCCAGCTATTATTTTGTTTGCTTCCTGTGGGATTATGTCCTACATAATCAAGCAATTTTTGTGAGGAGGCATGGCATAATACCGAGTTGTGGCACCATGTATGAAGATTTGATACATTGTCTTAGAAATTATTATTAACTCGTGTTAATACACAGCCTGCATTTAGTCTTTTGCTATTTAATAATAACAATGTGTTCTGTGAAGAAGGTATATTATTTGTTATTCTTTTTTTTAGATGATTTTTTCTTGTCTTCTAGAGAAGACTAGAGACATTATTTATTTTTTTTAATTAACCATACCTAGACATACATTTTAAGCTAAGTCAGCAGGTTTTACTAGACCAAAACTATGCTGATGAAGTAAAATTTTTAAGTCCTTTGAATGATTATCCTGTTTAAAATATCCTTCATGCTAGGTAACAAGTCTAAAAATCACTTTTTTTCTTTTTAATAAAACAAGATTTCAGTAATTTGATATCTAAAAGTGTCATTACGTGGTGGGATGGCTCCTGTGAATGGAGTGTTGGAATGGAAGGATACAGGCTTTTTAGAAAGGACAGGCAGGGGTGACGAGGAGAGGGTGTCACCCTCTATGTCAATGACCAGCTGGAGTGCATGGAGCTCTGCCTGGGGGTGGATGAGGATCTGACTGAGAGCTCATGGGTCAGGACCAAAGGGAGGGCAGGGACAGGTGACTTTACAGTGGGGGTCTGCTACAGGCCACCCGACCAGGAAGACTGAGCAGATGAGGCCCTCTATAGACTGATAGGAGCAGCCTCATGTTCACAAGCCCTGGTCCTCATGGGGGACTTCAACCACCTCAATATCTGTTGGAGGGTCAACATGGCAGGGCATAAGTAATGGAAGAGCCAACGAGGAGAGGAGCTATGCTGGACCTTGTTCCCACCAACAAGGAGGGGCTGGTGGGGAAGGTGAAGCTCAAGGGCAGCCTTGGCTGCAGTGACCATGAAATGCTGGAGTTCAAGGTCCTTCAGGCAGCGAGGAGGGCGCACAGCAAGCTTGTTACCCTGGACTTGAGAAGAGCAGACTTTGGCCTCTTCAGGGATCTGCTTGGTAGAGTGCCATGGCATACAGCCCTGGAGGGAAGAGGGGCCCGAGAGAGCTGGTTCATATTCAAGGATCACCTCCTCCAAGCTCAGGAGCGATGCATCCCAACAAAGAGGAAATCAGGCAAAAGCACCAGGAGGCCAGTGTGGGTGAACAAGGATCTCCTGGACAACTCAAACGCAGAAAGGAAACCTACGGAGGGTGGAAGCAAGGACAGGAAGCCTGGGCGGAATACAGAGAAATTGTCTGAGCAGCCAGGGATCAGGTTAGGAGAGCTAAAGCCCTGACAGAAATAAATCTGGCCAGGGACATCAAGGGCAATAAGAAAAGCTTCTGTAGGTATATTGGTGATAAAAGGAAGACTAGGAAGAATGTTGGCCCTCTCCTGAAGGAAACGGGAGACCTGGTTACCCGGGACATGGAGAAGGCTGAGGTACGCAATGACTTTTTTGCCTCAGTCTTCACCGGCAAGTGCTCCAGCCATACCACCAAAGTTGCAGAAGGCAAAGCCTTCACTTGCCTACCATAGAACATCAGGTTCAAGACCATCTAAGGAACGTGAAGGTGCACAAGTCCATGGGACCCAATGAGATGCATCCTTGGGTCCTGAGGGAATTAGTGAATGAAGTGACTAAGCTATTCTCCATCACAGTTGAGAAGTTGTGTCAGTCCGGGGAAGTTGCCTCTGACTGGAAAAGGGGAAACATAATCCCCATTTTTAAAAAGGGGAAAAAGGAAGACCCAGAGAACTACGGGCCAGTCAGTCTCACCTCTGTACCTGGCAAAATTATGGAGTGGATCCTCCTGGAAACTATGCTAGGGCACATGGAGAATAAGGAGGTTATTGGTGACAGCCAACATGGATTCAGTAAGGGCAAATCGTGCCTGACAAATCTGGTGGCCTTCTATGATGCGGTTACAGCATTTGGTTGATAAGGGAAGAGCAATGGATGTCATCTACCTGGACTTGTGCAAAGCATTTGACACTGTCCCGCACAACATCCTTGTCTCTAAATTGGAGGGGCATGGATTTAACAGATGGACCACTCGGTGGATAAGGAATTGGCTGGATGGCTGCACTCAAAGAGTTCTGGTCAATGGCTCAATGTCAGAGTAGAGACCAGTGACGAGTGGCGTTCAGCAAGGCCAAGTGCAAGGTCCTGCACATGGGTTGGGACAATCCCAAGCACAAATACAGGCTGGGCAATGGGTGGATTGAGAGCAGCCCTGAGGAGAAGGGCTTGGGGGTATTAGTAGACTAAAAACTGAGTATGAGCCAACAATGTGCATTTGCGGATGAAAAAAGCCAGTTGTGTTCTGGGCTGCATCAAAAGAAGCATGGTTAGCAGGTCAAGGGAAGTCAATCTCCCCTGTACTCCGCTCTTGTGAGACTCCACTTGGACTACTGTGTTCAGCTCTGGGGCCCCCAACATAAGAGGGACATGGACCTGTTGGTGTGAGTCCAGAGGAGGGTTACAAAGATGATCAGAGGGCTGGAGTAACTCTCCTATCAGGATAGGGTGAGAGAGTTGAGGTTATTTGACCTGGAGAAGAGAAGGCTGCAGGGAGACCTTATAGCAGCCTTCCAGTACTTAAAGGGGGCCTACAGGAAAGATGGGGAGGGACTCATTATCAGGGAGTGTAGTGATAGGACAAGGGGTAATGGTTTTAAACTGGAAAAGGGTAGATTTAGACTAGATGTAAGGAAAAAGCTCTTCATTGTGAAGGTGGTGAGGCACTGGAATCTGGTGTGGATACTCCATCCCTGGAAGTGTTCAAGGCCAGGTTGGATGGGGCTTTGAGCAATCTGGTCTAGTGGAAGGTGTCCCTGCCCATGGCAGGGGGCTTGGAAATAGCTGATCTTTAAGGTCCCTTCCAACCCAAAACATTCTATGATTCTATGATTATGTCTGGTTTTGGTTGTGGTATTTCTTTTCCTTTCCATATAACAGATAAACAACCAGGTTTTCTGTATATATTTTTGTCCTGTTGAGGTTTATGAAAAGAACAGAAAGGATACATTGCTTTTTTCTTAAGGCCTTGACTAGGAAGGATAGTATGTATGGTTTTGTACATTCTCTTATTCTACTGACCAAGTGCTCTTACACACTTGAATGCTTTTATCCACAATGATCATACTGAATAGGTGGGGTAGTGGGTGATGTGCGATATATTCAGATCCAGTAGACATTTTTTTATTTGTTTTAAAGGACGTGTGCAAACTGTACTACTGTCTTGGATACCTTGATATTTTTTTTTTCCATAAAAATACAAAAGAAATCATTCAAGTGGAAAATATGAATTTGTCCTTTTGTGTCTGATGAAGAGCCGAGAAGATAATTAGGATAGGCACTAAAGTAAAAGTTGCTTTCAGGATTTTATTTATTGGGAAATCTGCTCTAAATAGCTTTGGAACTCATTTATCTGTTATTTCCCACTTTTGTTTTCTCATTAAATAGGTAATATATAGAACTGTTTGATACCTTCTTTCTCTCTTCCACCCTACCTTTTTTGTACGTCATTGAGCTTTTATACACAAGATAATGAAAAAAACAAGTAGTCAGGCACTGGTGTTGATGGATGACAGTGATTTAAGACCTGGTTCCACCTCTTTACACATTTTAACACAGCATTTATTCACATAAACAATGACTTTGAGATCAGGAAGAAGGCGGACTCTGTCACAGTCATCATAGCTCTCAAAACAATGGGTTCACTCTTTCTCAAAATCAAAATATCACCAGTCAACTTAATTAACAGTGGAAAAACACAGTTCATTTAAATTATTCACTGGAATAAAAACTGAAATGACAGAGGATCAGAAAGGGTCGTCTGATACTTACGATAGTGGCATTAATGTTAGAATTCCTCTTGCTTGGGAGTGTTTCTGCTTAACAGTCCTTGTGAGCAATTTGTGTGACACCCCCTGATGATCTCCTACATCTAGCAGAAAAATACAAATACCCAAATTGATATAATAGCCATGGGAAGAAAAGGGTAATATTAACCAGAGTAGGTCAGATGCAAGATAATTCATTTTTTTAAATGATCTACTCTCTGTTTTAGAATGTCGACAAGTACTTGCCTTCTATTATCCTCATGCCTCATGATGAGGGACATCTAGGAGTAAAATAATATGGAGGTGATGAGCTGTGATGGCCTATATAAGAAAGTGCACAATTTCAATTATCTCCATGTGTCACAGTGTGTCAAATTCAGCAGCCAGAGACTCTGTTTGGCATTAGCTATGTAGCAAGGGGGCTGAAACCAGACAACCTGCTCTTGCAGAGATCCTCCTTCCTTTGTAAACAGCCACAGACAGTCCAATGAGCCTTAAATATCTGGTACCATGCTGAGATTCTAGATACATCCTAAGTTCATCAGTGCTTAAATGGACAGCTTCGTTTAAATGAAAAACTCTGTAGAGTTGCTCCACTCTTTTCTCCTTTTCACTTCCCACCTCCTGCCAAATTACATCAACACATATTAAAATGGTTGGATGCTTAAGTTATTTTAAAATGGTAGATAGATGTTACTAACAAACCCATGCATTGAGGTAGTGGCACAAGATTATTATTTTCCCACTAGAATAAAAAAAGATAGCAATTTTAAGTGCCTAACTCACCTACCTGAATTAAGACTTAGTCACCTCATAAAATCGATGTTGAGAAATGGACATATTTGATGGGATTAAATCACGTCTTGGAGATGACTGTCTCCCTTAGCTATATAGGAGAATGCCCATAACCTATATACCCTTACGTAGGTACATAAAGTTAGATAAAATTTCAATTCAATTCACTGTAAATTATACAGGGAACATAGAAATTGATCTTAGGTTACTTAAAACTACCTGTTGAGCCCAGCATCTTCCCCTATTTTTCCTTCCACTGTCCCCAGATTAAATGTACATTAATAATAAAAGGGATGTCTTATCCAGCACAAGGGTATTCAGAGCTTTCATTCAAAATATCCCTGTAATTTTTTTTTTCTTATTTGGCCATGGAGTGTTATTTGTGTGGGTCTAGTCTCCTAGAAAAGCTGTTGCAATTCCTTTTGTTTTTTTCATTGGCTGTTTTTCTCAGTTTCATGTTGTTTTCCTTCTTGCAGCATCCCTCCTTTCTTTTCCCTGGGCACCTTTCCATTCCCTCCTCCAGGGTTACCATAGAAATATGCAGTCACAAACCTTAGCAGAGAAACTCAGGCTGAAGCAATAAAATGAAATGTCAGGAAGAACTATTTTGCATAAGTCACAAAACAAATTGTACATTTGGATAATTATTAATTATGTGATATTTTTACAGAATTTGGGCATAGCTGTAGGAGCTTGCTTTTAATGTTGTGCTTTTAGTTTGTACTCCACTATTTGCATTAATAGCATTGGCAATAAACACACTGATTTGAAGCGTATCAGCTTGGCAAGTCCTTTTATCTTCTGCCTACAGTATTCGTTTTAAACAGCTACAAAAATAAAACTTGGCACTTTCCAAAACAAGACTACAAACAAAGCTAAATATACTATGCACAGTATGCATCTAAGTGTGACACAAACATGTCGTTGGCTACATGTTGGTGATTGTGAATAGGCAAGGTGGAAGAGTTCCCCTCATACAAGACAACTAGAATTAACTGGCTGTCCTTGGTCTAGATATTAGGATATAAAACTTACTAGGCTGAAAAAAAACCCTTTTTAAAAAAAAAAAAAAGTTGTTTACTGCTAGATGTGAGGACATTAAGAATATATTTTGTCACTAGCTATATAGCTAGTTAAACTATTAATTGGAAAACTATTTACAAATCTGGCCTGATTCTTCATATGATGTATAATGAACTGACCTCAGTTTATGTAAAATGTATTTGATGTGCAACACTACTACGGTAACAGTTTGAAGTGGCAATTTTCAGCCCTGTAGTTATTGGCTGATGGTTGAATTTGGGAGTTCATTCCTTGCTTGTTATGGTGTCTAATTGGTCACCTATTGGTTTTGCTTCTAGATTAGCTGTTTGGAACTATTAAAATAGTAGAATTATTAATATGACCCTATAAATAGCACTGAGTAAAATATAATTTATTTATTATTAAGGTATATATACACACTAAGTTTAAGCAGAAAAAATATCCAAGACAATTTTTTCTATTTCAACATTTACTGTTCTAGTTAATAGAAAAAGTCATGCAATTATTTATGCAGGAAAGAAATCATCCTAAAAAAACCCCTTAACTGGATATTTATTTTAAATACTTTTAGTGCCAGTGTCTGGATCTTGAAAATTTTACTGGATAAGGTTAGGTACATTAGAAGGCAACATCTGAAGGCAACTTTTTTCTTTTTTGGGAGTTCAATACAAGTGTAAACTTGTTTCCCATAATGCATTTGGTAAAAACCTTTGGGTTAGTATTATTAAACATCAAAAACATCACTAGTTAGTATTAAACATCAAAAAATTATAATCAGAATTGTTTTAAGGTATGCAATAATTTTGAGTCCTTCACCTAAGTGCTCAGTCTGTGTCAAAACTGTCACTTCAAAACAGAAGGACTCAAAATTAGAGGTCAAAGTGCTGTTCAATTCCATATTGTATAGGAAGTCCTTCCTTTATTTGTTTTTAGCCAAGAAAAATGTAGCAGGAATTGAAAACCTGAAATAAATATTCATAAATATTAATGGATATTCAGTGTTCATGTTTAGCTCTTAATATTAGATCTTGTTCATGGAGGAGTGTCATGAAGGTAAGGGGTACCTTTAAAAATAGAGGTCTTCATGTTTTAAAGCTGATCTACAAAAAAACTACCAGAGTTAGTGAAAGAGTCTTAGCCCTTAAACAAACAGTCAAGACATACTGGTTTGTGTCGACTGGTTACAAAGTGTTATAGATCTCTTTGGTGGCTTAGATGACATACGATAATTTGTCAAAATGAAAGAATCTTTTCACAAAATCACAGGAAGAGAAGGGAAAGGCAGTCTGTGAGTTCACTGAGACAAACCCTGTCTTCCGCTGCCCGTCACACACAGGATCAATGACTCCTGACTGATGTTTACTTAACCTGCTTCTTACAGACACTTTAAGATGTATTTTCTGCCAATGTCTTTGGCAAATTATTCCAAAGTTTGTCTGTACTTACTGCTAAGAAG
This sequence comes from Buteo buteo, assembly GCF_964188355.1. Taxonomy (NCBI): domain Eukaryota; kingdom Metazoa; phylum Chordata; class Aves; order Accipitriformes; family Accipitridae; genus Buteo; species Buteo buteo. Next base: position 17,032,091 of record NC_134188.1, read on the forward strand.
TCTTACCTTAATGGTTAAACTAAGGGTTGTGGTAGATTTGCCTTGGCAGACAAAATCAGACAGATGAAGCTGTTAAAGCGCTAAAGTGTTTGTCTCTTCCCCTGTCCATTAATGCAGGGATGCCTGATACCACAAGTGATCAGCCTCTGACTTATCACAGCATTCAGTCCAGTATATTAAGGTAAATGAAAACTAGATGTCTGATTTTAATCTTCTGCCACGAGCCTGTCAGAGTCCTAAGTATCTTTCACTGCAATATAAGACTATTGCTTCTTATCCTATCTTCACTGAACATGGGGAGTGATTTATTTATTTCTGTTATGCCACTTCTTCTTATGTATTTGAAGACTAAGAAAGATGCACAGTTTTGAAGTGTAGATTTGTCTGACTGCCTGCAAGGAATTGTGCGTCAATACATCAAGAGAAAGCTGGGAAGAATTAAATGTGGGATTAAGGTAAGCCATAGGGGAGTGAGCCCTCCAGGAAGGTGGGGTGTGGGGTGTTCTGCCAGTGATAAAAGGGGAGTTTCATGTCTGGTGTCGTTCATGGAGTGCACTGTAAGGCAGATGAGATAGGTAGCTGGCCTTTTTTCATGAAAACCTGTCTTTGGGTTAGATAATTTCAGGATAGCTGGTGGAGTTTTCCTCACACAATTATTGTGAGTCCCTTTAATACAATGCCAGATTGCATGCTTTGATTTAGGGATACAACACTCCTTGAATGAGTCATCCTGGTGCCAGGAGTTTGAATGCTCTGGAGATTCGGAGATATCTTTACTGAGTGCTTATATTATATCTAACTAGGATACCAGGGAGGCTGGAATATTTATCTAAGGCAGAGGAGAGTACACTGAGAAAAGCTAGAAAGAGACAAGCCTGAGAATAAGGGACACAGCAATGTTTGTTTAGTCATCATTCCTTAACAATAAAACTACCGAGAAAGAAAGAAGAGAATGACAATATATTAGAAACACACAGCTAAATTAGTAAAGGGAAATCAGAATTAAAGTCCGTGTCATTGACCTGCCACACAGCTTCTCTCCAGGACTGTTGCAGTACAACGCCATACCAGAGATCTGAGAGGATCTCTTTCACCATTAAACATAGCTTTTGCTACCTCATAATTTTTATTTCTCTGCGTAGACCTTGTCTCACTGTTAATCAGAATGTACTCTTCACTCGGCTATCTCAGTTTTCTAGCATGTTAAGGAAAAGTTTGTTTCAAGTTTTTTTCAAGAGCATACAAGTTACTGAACGATGTTCACCTGGGGATATCAGGCTCAATGATAAGTGTTATTTAACTATATTTCTCAGGAGGCCTGTGCAAGCAGAAGCAAGGAGTGGGCAGGGTCTGGGGATTTATAAATTAAGAAAAATATATCCTTTTTTTGGTAACTGCGCTGAAATCAGTCATAAATACATATTAGTTATTGCTGTAAAGTAGGGATGGACCTAACCCAATAGTTTTTTACAAATGTGTGTTGTTTTGTTTGCTGTGCAACTAGGTAGGATAGTTTGCAACATTCCAAAGGCTCATCATAAATATGTGGAAGACATTGCAGTCTTTCTGGCTAGAAGATGTGAATAGCAGAAATTCAGGGGCCCAATCACAAGGAGATGAATAGAATATCTGAGAGTCCAGCCCTCAGAAGAAATAAAGGTTACAAACCCATCACAAACAACCACCAGAGAAGTCAAGAACTAATAAAGTCATTGATATCTAAAGTTGTCCTTAAACTAAGGAGATGATGAGATGGCTTTCCCATTGTCAGCCCATTTACAAGGATACATGCTTAACCCGAGGGCTGCGATGGAAGAAAAATTCTTCAGGATTTCAACAAGCCACCATCATAGCTCATCACAACTACATGCCCTCTTCAAGCAATGGGAAACAGGCTAGACCAGGACAGCCCACATCAGTCGCTGTGGACATGTTGTTATGGCTGCAAGTGAACTCTCAGGCTGCCGAGGAGGCCCTGGCTCAGGGTAAGTGATGGAGCAGGTAGAAATCTGGAGAGGACACCAGAAGTTCCTGAACATAACAAGTACCCGCGTGGGAAACCAGCAAACGTTAGAGTCGTGAGGGATAGTTGAATCTCACAGGTGGTTAAGTGGGAGGTATGTGAGAAAATGACAAACTCCACAGATAATTGGAGGGGAGTGTTGGGAACCTTTGGAGGAGTACAATATTGTAAGGCCAACAGCACCCAGGTAACCATCAGTAATACCATATAATGCCAAGATTGCCTAGGTAACGGGATCAGAAATAACATATTTGGGAATGGATGAAGTAAAACTAGGAGCAGCTGGTAAAAAGAGGTTTGATCTGTTTACCTGGGGGGAAATTGAGAGGAGAAAGGGAGATACAAGGATGGTGAAAAGAAAGTCCAAGGAAGGGGAAAGGGATGCTGAGGTATGGAAATAGTGTGAGGGCAGAATATGAGGATGCCTGTCAGGACCCCTGTTCTTGCTCGCAGCATCTGGAGTAAGACAAGGAACCAAACCATCTCATCTGACCTTGAACCAAGGGTTGAGCCTGTGTCTGCAATCAGTGGGTCTGGGGTGGGCATGGGGCAGGCAGTCTCCCTCCCCAGCAAAGGGAACACATAGATTGATGGAGCGAGCATCCCAACCCTCTTGTATGGTACCGGCTTATCAGCTGTGCCTCTGCTCTAGCATGAACCAGACTCTTCCATCACTTGGAGCTGCCCTTTCAGGCGTTTGAAAAAAGTCTGTGAAAGAGAACAATCTATTACAAGTCCTTTTTTAAAACAAAACAAAACCCCCAAAACAAAGAGAGAGAGGGAAAGGGTGAAAACCACAGAAGACTAATATACATGTTATTATCCCACCTGAGCTTCAAGGTGTATTTGTAAGTTTATTCAGAAACACTAAATCCTGAATCTTATCCTTCCAGGAGAGAGGGTCGGAAAGCTATGTCTGAATTTGTCTCATTGTAATCATCACTGAAAATTCACTGCTGAAGTTCACAGATTGTCATTTTATCTTCTTCAGAGACACAGCCACCCAACCCCACCCAAGCCCTAAACTGGTCACCCCTCGCCATTTTTTCAGCAGCTGAGTTAGCAGCACTCTTCCAACAGGGTTTTTACTATATTGTCCACTAATATTCAGTAGCAGTATTACAGTCATTACCTGATTTCTGCATAGGTAAATCAGGCTCCAGAACAATTAAAACTGTAATATTCCATATAAAAAACTACAGCACACTCTTCAAGCTAACAGATTTTTATACGCTATTCATAAAAATAATATGTTCTTGGTAGACTCCACACTGAAATTCAAGCAAAGAAATTCAATCCTATTTCCTCAGAAAAAAATAGCTCCCTTCAGATGAGATGGATTTTATCTGTAAAGAAACATTAAAGTTTCACACAGCAAAGAAAATTATACTGTGATAAGGGGGGCAATGAATCAAATTAAACAATTCTCCATGCAGACACTGAAAGAGACCTTGCAGAACTACTGCAGTTATAGTGCAGCCCTGTTAGACCACCCCCTGCTCTGCTGGACGCTCCCTCTGCTGCTGTATTTGAGTCTTGCTATGCTACGCACACTCGTGCCTGTGCTTCCTTTGGTCTGGGAGGTTTCCTGGCATATTCACAGCACATAGGTTTTTGTTATCTCACCACAGAAATATGATTATGTGGACCAAGTGGGATCATCCCACAGAACGGGTGCTAATTCCTATCCCACCCCTCCGTCTTTTAACTATATTGCATTTTGTGGGTACTCCAGGTTTGTGGGGATGAAAAGTGAGTAAGGAGAGAGGGATGTCAAGGATTTTTAGGTACCTTTTTCAGGTTTTTTCACTTCAGTTAATGAATGAGACTTACAGATCTGTATAAAATCATATGCATACCCCAAGATACACATTTCCCTGCCTCAGTACACACAGCATTTAACTGTCACAAACACTGTAACCTGAAGCTTCTTAGAAGGTCTTTTCTCCTGCAAGCAGTTTCTGGACCTCAAGTTTCTATGTTTCTCAGTCATGTGTTGCTATTTTCTCATTTCCTCAGCAATGGTCGTACAGACCTCTGATACCAAATATGCATTTCCCGCCTCCCCCTCACTGCCAACACCCTTGTGCTTCCTGTAGAGGCCTGTGTTTTTAAGTTTAACAATGAAGAAATTGCTTTGTTCTCTCTTTTTGACAATGTTTCACTCACTTGCTCTAGTCCTCTACAAAAGATTTACAAATCAAAGAAATGAAGATGATATCCAGCCTCCCCCTGTTCAGTCATCCCACAAGAGTTCCCCAAGGCTGCCTGTTTCAGATTTATTCACTAGTTAATAGCCCTTCTCAAATAACTTTTACTAATGTAGTTTTATAGATGGCTTTCCTTTGTTTCCTGGTGTAAAAAGCAAACAGCAGTTATTAAAATGCAGTCAAAAAAGACTAAACAATCCCAGACTTCCTCAGGAGGCAAGCAGATATGACACAGAACCTAGGGAAGACCAGTGCCCTTCTAAAGAGGCAGTTGCAAGCCAAGCAAGGCTGTCTTACATGGCAATAAATGTTTGTGTAAAGACAACTGAATTTAATCTCTGGCCTTTACTGCCAATGCAGCTTAAAGAGTACTCCAGTCCACCTTAAATGAGGCACTGATGATGGGATTAATATGCCAAAATGCAGATATCTAGTGCCATTTGAAATACTATGGGGGGTAACCAGCAGTCTCCAGCTGCTTTCCTTTAGGGTTCAGGTCTCTGACAGACCACACCTTCTAGTCCCGGACACTTATTTTTGATATCTTTGCATGCTTCAGCTGGTACTAGGCAATTCTGAAGAGGATGATTCCCACACTTAGTGCCAGGTAAACTCATATGCCAACTAGGCTCTACTGCCTGTAATGGCTGATCATCATTGACTACATTGGGAGCTTAGAAAACGAGCTCGCATGTGGCATCTACAAATAAACTATTAAAATATGATGATTTAGGTGTGAACTGAATCCCAAAGAAAAATCAGATTGGTCCAGAACTGGAATTTATAGCTTGTATATAGACAAATTTCTTCATTTTGTCTCAGGAGCCAAAACAATCTTCTCCTTTAGCACAGACAAAATAGAAAAGTTCAGAAGCTGATATGATTTTTGGTTTGGAACTCACTAATTGCTCTCCAAGCTTATTCTTTCTCAAATCATCTATCAGAAGTCCTCATTAAATGAGGAAGCATGGAAGACTAGAAAGAAATGGTGAACATCTACTACCAGCATAAAAAAACAGCCTAGTAGAAAATCTGACTATGAAACAGAAAATACAATCATGGCACACATCAGGCTGAAGTTTTCTTCCCAGTGTAGGTTTTCATTGTGCTTTACTAAGCATAATGTAGACAAAGGTAAGAGAATTACAACAATCATCTGATTTTTCTGCTGTCGTGCTCCCCTAGAGTCCATTGTCTTACCTCTCAGGCAGGCAAAGAAGGACATTTATTTTTTGTCAGTGTTTGCCTTTAATAATACTTTATTTGATTAACTTTGTATCTGGTAAAATACAGAGTCCATAAATTCATTTTTAAGAAGGCATTTTTAAATGGAAACAAAATTGCACACTTGTTTTGTGTTAGTATACCCCAAATAGCACTTTCAGACAGCTCAGTATTAAGTCAGAGTTAAAAAAAGAAAGATGGAAAAAACCAAATGAGTGTTTGGAGAGGATGAGGAAGAAAGAGACATGTTTCACTGAAGATTTCAGCATATTATACTCCAGCTTTTACAGCTTTTTTATTATCATTGCAGTGTAACAAATTTCAGAGCTTTCAAAACATCACTCAAATGGCTAATTTCTGCACAAAGTGCATCTGAAATGGAGTGAATGCCTGTTATGTTTATTAGGAAATTTCAAAAAGAGAAATAAAATGTTTTTTTCTTTATAATTAATACATAAAAATGCAGTTTATATTCTTTTTGCTTGAGAAATTCACACAATAATGTTTAACAAAGGCCTGTTTCTTCTCATAACTACAGAAACCTATTGATTTTAATGCTCAGACAGCAATAGATTCATTTATTTAGGTTCTTCTTCCCCAGAGGAATAACAGATGTGTGGAGACATTAAAAAATACACTATTTTTCTGCTAAAGAGAATCTTTTAACTCTTTATTCACAAATATACACATACACAAGCATGTGAAAGATAAAAGGAATATCATGTTCCCAGGAATCTGAGTTTTACCATTAACCTATCAACGTCAAGATATAGGAGTTTAAATGTTTATCAGAAAAGTCTCATGTAGTAGCCTTTGGGCTTTTTTCTTTCATTAAAACATTCATTTGCATCTTTTGCAACACCAGAAGGAATAACAAAATCATTTCCTCATGTCTAAACCAGCAAGCTTCTATTCTGATTGGCAGGGTTCAACTCCAGGGATGTGGAGATCTTTTACTCTCTGTAGTCTCCCTTAGCAGGTGCTAACAAGGGCAGCTACAAAAAAAGATAAATCCTTGTGGTGTTTGTTTGTTTGTTTTTCTTGACTGCTCATGTTCACACCTGCCCACCACAACTCTTTCTTTTTTTTAATCCTATTTAAGTCATGTGGTTCACTATATCTCAAAGGGAAGAAATTAATAATGCTGTATTTTAGGCAAAAGTAAATTGATCTAAATTGGTATGTGCAGTATGACATTTTTACCTTGTATTTTCAGATGCAGTTAAGTAGGCTAGTGTTCAAAAGGCTTATAAACAGATTAGATACCATATATTTGAAAGAGTTTATATACTGAAATCTGTCTGTACAGTTACATTGTACATTCACCAAACAAAGGTGAATGTTTCTGATTTTTTTGCCTTGTACTTGCCTAGCATAAGTGTTGATTTTCATATGGAAGGGCCAGCAGTTCAACATAGGGAAAGAAAAGGTTAGGTAGGGAAACGGTCTTGAGACACTGAAGCATTCAGAAAGCAGGAGGTTAAGCAGGGGCAGTCTGTTTTAGGCAGCTGCCTCTTTGTCTCATTCCTTATGGTGCAGGGGGTTAGAGGAAGTGTACATATGGATTCTAATAGTGCTGGGGAAAAGGGAATTTCATCTAACACAGAGCCAGAAACTTCTACAGCATACTAAACCAGCCCTGCTGCAGCTCAATCTGCAGTTTGAATGCAGTTAGCAACAGTGTGCTGGGAATGCTTCTTCATTTGCGTACCCAGATGTGATATGCCATTCATAAAGTAGTGTGCCTATCTTTATCTTAAGGCTAGTTATTGACCAATGCCCAGCCAACAATAATTCAGAGTCTGATAGCTAGATAGTCTTGATAGATACCCTGCGTAGGTAGCAGAACATGTTAAATGGATTTGGTATTTACCAAATGCATGGGCAGTAATATTATATAACATTCTTGATTTCTAATAACAGTGCAGGTTCTCACATTCCCACGCATCAATATAATAATGCTGATCTTAACCACATTCACCTCTTTGTTGAGGATTGCTAGCAGTATATGCCAGATTTTTACAGAAATATAAATACTGGATGGAAGTTAGCTATTCAATGCCACTTCCACTGGCATTAGTAGGACCATTTGTTGAAAATCTTGGATGTGCTTATTGTTTTTATTTTTGAATCACAATTAATTACCATTATAAATTCTTTATAACTTTGGGAATTGCACATAACATGCACTGACACAGAGAAATGCATACATGAAGGAAGATAATGAATAAGGGAGAATAAGGTATTTTCTGACTCTTTAGCAGTCAGGCTTCCAGATGAGGAATGAGTAAATGTTGCTCTGGCACCGAACAACTTTTATTTCTGCAACTCAGGTTGTCTAAGCCACATGGCCAGTCAGCAACATCTCATGTAACCTATCACGCAAGATCACTAGCCATAGGTTTGCAAGTGTTATATGCAATGCAGTTGGCCATAATGATACAGATAGTTTTCATGTCAATATTCATGGGTTTTAAGTTATTTTGCTTTCAGCCTTCCATGTGCACACCTCATCATTAGATGCCTCCTTAAAAAGAGTTTATACAGCACAAAAATGTTGTGCAACAAATCTGAGGCAGTGTGAGTAACTAATTTTCCAAATATTAGTAGCAACTTCCCTTGGTGATTTTACAGCATGCCTGAGTTGGATGCTGTTGCCACTGCTTGCTGGGCAATATATTGGATTATATTCTGATGAGCTGGTGTATCATGAAGAAGTCTTGGAGCCACTACAGTTTTCCTGTGGTGTGTTCTCATTACTATGCCAAATATTGAATTATATGAATATTTTTTGTATTTATGAAAAATATAATCAGTGATAGGGATTCAATGGGAATTGCAACATTTGTCCTGCTTGTTCAAATTTCAGTTTTGAATTAACCTCATTTTCAGAAGTAACTTCCTCCTGCATTGCGTTTCTGAACTTCTATCCAACATCATGGCTATTCTACCAATTATTTCAAATACATGATTGATAGATGTAGTGTTGTTAGAATTTTAGCCTGAGTTACAGAGTTTTGAGTTGCAAGCTCCATGTTTGATAATTGTTTTGCAGATACTTGTGACCAGCCTGTTTTGAAGTAGATAAATTGACACTTTGTAATATCATATCGGTATCAATTGCTTATTCCCCACTTCTGATAAAATAACGTTAAGTTTGATAAATTAGCTATGGAGGCATTGTAAAGGGCTTCAATAAGTAACAGTTAGGAAGAAGAGACCTTGTTCAGTAAACAGGATATTAGCAGTAATGAACAATGCAAAGCATTCATAAGGGAACATAGTGTACATGTTTCAAATAAGTCTCTGGAAGAGTCACAGCTATGTGATTTCTATGCTTTGCAGGACATCAATTCAAAGAGGTAAACTTACAGGTCATCTTGCGTGAAAAAAAGTATATCCATTTTATTCTATCTTGCGAAACAACAGGCAAATAACCTCTTATTGGAAAAAAAAGTTGAACATGAACAGTAAACACTTTACTGTTAAAACACAAGAAACTGAGTGCAGTTCATTTGCTATGTTTTATAACTGAAATATAAACATTGAATGGAATCAGGAAGCTGTGCATATACAAGTTATATAACAAACTAATGGGGGAACTCGGACTTTCACTTAGTCTAGAACTGAAAATCAAGTATACACCAGAGAGGGGAGGAGAAATATTTCCTTTATTGAACCTGTGTGTTATAACTGTTTACTTTTACATTTTTACATGCCATCCATTGTGTCTCTTATGCCCATCCTTTCTTCACCTAACCTAGCTCGGTTGCATTTATTTACAGCTTGAAAGAAAAGGACTTTTATATCATTAATTAATATCATCTCAGAATATGATACATTACTTTACCCAATTGTATAGGTCTTTACCACCTTTAACTACTATTTGTTGGCATTAGAATGCTTAAAGTTGTGAGCTGAGATCATTAACTCCCTGCAGTGGGAAGTACTGTACACAAACATTTGGAGAATGCAGGCATCTATCCTACATGGGGAAGCAGGATGCTCAGATTGGTAAGGCCCACTGGTGAAGCCCATAGTCCTTTCTGACTTAACATGCAAGGATTCACAAAAATTTAAATGGGACAGTGTGCCTGTCATCAATCTCTCTGATTTCAAATTGCCTGGCTTGGAGTTACGTAATTAGTTTTCACCCTTTACCTACCCTAAAGAGTCAAATGAATTAAATAGACAATACAAACCAGTATGGGAGAGGGAAGAGGGTGGCAGTTGTCATCTCAGACCTCTACAGCAAGTAACTGACCGGGTGACAGTACAGCCCAGGCCTCCTGCCTGCCCAGCCAATGCCCTTTCCTTTATAATATGTTGCCTTCTCTGTAGACAAGAAAAACTGGCAGGTAATTCTGAAAAAAAACCACTTCCAGAAATGACATCATTTTTCTGTTGCATTGTCATGTTTAAAATGGTCTGAGATATTATTGATTGATATAAGGAGAGTCAGTGGGTTATGTGAGGGTTAAGATATAATAGTTTCAGAAGATGAACTGTGGCCTTTTCTTTCACACTAATGTAAGACTAGGTTTTTGTACCAACTACAGTTTTTGCTTATATTTGTATTGGGCAAGATTTCTTCTGAACTCAGTATACAATAGATTTTTAATAATGGTCAGAGAATTGGGACTTTGTACATATATTTTTGTAAATAAATCGATCGCTCTGTACCTTCATGATACAGATTTAATACCTAAACTGAAGTCCCTAACTTCAGTTTAAGTTGTCAGCAAGGAGTGTAACAACATGATCAAAGAAAGTCCTTAAAATCCTTCTTTTAAGAAAAATTTCTAGTGAAAAATGTGTAAAATGTAAAGCAATAATGCAGTCAATTGAGATTTTGCTGAAGTAAATGAAAAAATATCTTTAGACTGGGTCTGACATTATTTTATGAGGAAATATCTTGAAAGTAAACTTGATGAACAAGAAAATTTGAAAATTACACTTCTAAAGAAAATAAATAAATACTGAAACCTCACTCAAAAGAAGCAGTGGCAACCAAAAATTCAGTTTACTTTAATGGGTCACAAAACATGCAGAAATCTATTAGCTCATCTCAGCATATAACTTATAACATGATTTATTAAGGTTCATCTATGCAGTTACATTTTTCACTTTTACTAAACCTGTTACTGCATTCCAAGATTTTATGGGGACTCCTATGTCAACACAGTATTGATAAAATGGTTTTTCACTCTGTTGCATCTGAGAGCAGTAAAATAGATGCATGAATATATTTTACCATTTCTTCAAAGCAAAGAGAAGTCTGGAATAATTGCTAGCATTACAAATAAGTTAAGGTCTACAGTTAAGTGAAACTGAACATTTTAAATCCTTTTATTTCTTAATTAATAATAAAAATTCTAAGCTGATACTGCTTACATTCAATAAATGAATTGAAAACATTACATTGCGTTATTCACAAAAAATATATTTGTGTTACATGAAAGGTGTCATTTGGCTGACCTGGAGACTGTACTGCTTTGTTTACCTACCAATCAAGGGCAGCAGGAAAACTGAAAGTGCAAGACCCTCAGTACAACCCTGCCCAGATAGCTAAGTTTTGCTCTGTGTTTTCCTTGCAAAACATTCTGGTTATTACCCAGGGACACTTTGAGTTCTCAGACTCTTCACTGAGGCAGTTCATGAGTGCAAGCAACAACTTCAATTGCACCAGAGACACCAGTATAATGTCTGATCCTCTTGCAGTCAAAAAAATTTCTGTGTGGACCTCATCAGAGTATAGAAAATCCTGACTGTCAGAAAATTCAGGTAAGCTTTAAACTCTACAGCAATGTTTTAACAGGTATTCTTGTTCATTAAATAGAAAGTGGACATTTCCATGCTAATGTTTTAAGAATAGTTTCTTTCTAACAGCAGTTGGGTATGTTCCAGTTCTACTACTCTATGATGTAAGGTATACCAACACAGGTCCTAGTGGGACAGTGAGAAGCCAGGTTTCTTACCCTCTTACAGTCTGTACCACTTGACTGAAATTTCTGATGAAATTGACTTGCCCTATGTTTCTAAAAAAAAAAAAAAAAAAAGAAAAAATAATACAGAAAACTTTTTTTAATATTAAAAGAGGTTCTGGATTGCAAAGATGATAATACGATTTAACAGTTTTATACAGTCACAATAATCTGGTTTGATATAGCAGATAGCAAGAAAGTCCAAAGGCATTACAAGGTTATATGAGTTAGAGAGGATTGATACTGGATGTGAAGAAAAACAAAACTAACAAAAATTTCACAGTGGCAGATTAAAAGCAAAGACTAAATCTGAAAATAACTCTATGAATGAGTTCAATTAGCTACCTTTGAGTCAAGCAATTTTAAGAAGATTTGAAATGTCCCTTAATGACTACATTTGTTTTAGCTCTATTAAAATTATTCAGTGATGAATAGGGGTTTGATTACAAGCGTATAGGCCATAGTTTTGATTAAAAATTGATTGTGCTGGATCTCCACTACATAACGTGTCATCTATTAACTATTAACTATTCCATTTGAGGTTTTCTTACACAGTCTAGGTGAATCAAATTGTCCATTACACTCTCATGTATATTTGCATGCTATCTTCTGTCACAGATTTTTATTATTTTCTCGAAATTTCCTCAGTTCATTGGCAAAGGAGAGTTTTGTTAGCCTGCCCCAATGTCTTGGCTAACTGTGAAAGACTGAAAGAGTTAATGTCTCCAACTTTGTGGTGGGGCAAGTTCTGCCTAAGGATGAACTCTGCATAACAAGGAACCTGCATAGCAAGGAACCCCAGGTGACAAGAAGCCCATCAGCACAGATCCCCACAAACAAGACTGGGAGGGCTTGCAGGAGGGTGCACAGCTCGGTGTTCTGATAATGCTGTTCTGGTACGCTGAGCAGGGCAGCTCACCGTGCATGGCCAAAGATCAAACAATGGTCACGTCTGCGGGGAGGGAGAAGTTACTCCCCAAATGACCCCCAAGCCCATTGACTCATTTCCCGAAGGTTACGCCTAATTGGCTGAATGAGTTGGAGTGCTGGCCCAAAGGAGGGGTAAGGATGATAAAAGGACACAAACTGAAGCCCCACGTGTGCAAGCCCACTGGAACTGGACCCCTTGGCTGACTGGACCATTGTTGGACCCAGGACCAGTGAAACCTTTCTCTTTTCTCTTCCTTTTTCTCTCGCTGACTTGCTCTCTCTTTCCTTTTCCATAACCCCTACACCTTATCTCTTTAGACATAAAACCGTTGACCAAGTCTGGGACTAGGAGTGGATCCAGCCACCCCTGGGCTTCTCTCTGAGAAGGAGTCTAGAAAGGAAGGGGGGCTGCTCTGAACCTCATGACTCAGTGGGAAGGATCTCCTTATTCCCTAAATTCATGTATATGGTTACCACAGGTTCCACCATTTACTGAGGCAGTTTCATGCCAATTCCTGTCGTGAGAAATCGTGCCACCTACTGTTAGCGCCCTTCAAGTTCCAGCTGCTTCTGCTATGAATAAAACATTTAACTGATCCTTTGGTGTCCTTTCACCTTAATTTAGCCTGTAGGAATTCCTAATTCACCACAACCCCTCCCGGGTCTGTCCAGCCCCGCTCCTGACACTAATTTACGCTTTCCAAGTATGCAGCTTGGTCATCTGTAACCTCTGTTGGACTGTGACATGAAGTCTTAATGTATATCCTGAACTACCTACTACTAGACACTGCATTGTAAATAACAAAAACTAGCAAGCAGTTAGACACAAAGCCATGTACTGGCTAAATACTGCTAATAAGTATTGTTTCATTGAAGTCACTGTGCAATGAATATTCTGAGGAGAACTGCACTCTTGTTGACAGTTTATGAAGATCAAAATTAATTTTAGTTTATGTAGCTTAGGATACTGCACTACTTAGTGTAGTATGCAGGCAACTTCTAGTCAAGCATTCTGTGGCATGACTAATATCTATGTGATGAGAGAAAATTTTTTCTTCAAGATCAAATGGTTAAATACAGTAGGGATACACAAGTTTGGAAAAGTGGATACATTAAATGTGAACTTCAAAGGGGAAAAATTCCTTTGCTTGAGCCCTTTACTGATTCTGTTTGTTTTGTAAAGAAGGCCCAGTGGCTCATTTATTTATGTATTCTTTATATAAGAAGATGTTGATTCTGTGTTATTTAATCTTAGCTATGTGAGAACTGTAAGTTCCAGGCTTTTTTTTCATTTCTTTTTTTTTTTTCCTTAACAGGAAAAGAACTATAGTGAAATATTTTTGACCTCCAGTGTGACTCTTAGACAAAGATAATGTTTTCCTTTGTTGTTGTCAGTACTTTTGGATTCAATGGCATTTAACATAACAGCAAGAAAATTACTTTTTTTTTTAACATATATTTTAATTTGATAAATTAAACATGCCCCTTTTTCACTATTTACTAAATTCAGACTTCTGTAAGACTATATTCTCAATGGTTCTCATCTAGACTAATTAGAACAAAAGGTTGGTCTAGTACCTGTGCATTGAAAGAACACAGAACATCCATCCACCTTGCCCTTTTTATCCTTCATACAACATCAGAATTTTTCAGATTACCTAAACCAAAGAGAGAAACTACATCTGGAACACTCACAGTCAGTTCGCACAGTGGACTTGACTTAATTATGCAAGAGTCAAAACACTGACCCATCGCCGGGGATATGAGTTCTTTTATGAAAGTAGGGATTGCTAATTAATTATTTCAAGAAAAAATAGAAGAAAAAAATGTAGAAGAAAAACATAGACAAGTGCACTCTCTATTTTCACTTTCAGAAAGCTTTTAGGCTGTGTTCACTAGTCTGTGGTTAATGGACAATCACCTTGCTGCTTGTGGATATTAAAAAGCTAAAGAGCAGACTAATAGAGAACAAATTAAGTTGTTTGCAAAGTGTTACTTTCAGATGCTCTTGGGCATATTTTGGGGATCAATGTCTGCTGGTACATTATTTTTTGTTTGTCTTAGATTTCACAAGTAATTTCTGAGTAAAGAAGCGCCTTTGTAAAAATTTCTGTCTTCATTCTAGCTAAGGCTGAGCTGAATGATAAAGAGTTTATATGATACTTCTAAACAGGTTATGATATTGTTTTCACATATGGCTTTCCACTTCTTCAAGCAACTGATCTGCTTATCGTATGAAGTCATAAAATAGAGTGGCTGGGTTGTCCTGTCTGTTAACAATCTGATACTTGATGATGTTGCAGAGGGACAAAAATACCCTTTCATATAATCTCCTCATGTTCTCTTTCAGATACTTACTGAGCACATTTTGAAACCCCTTTCTAATAGTCTCAATTTAATTAGCCTCCTATTGGCTTAATTTTTCTTTGCCCATTTAAATACTGTATTATAAGCACATTTGTAAATCATGTTGTTCTTAGGCCAAAACATTTCATTTGATGAATGATTGCTTATACACTTTAACAATTACCCTGGCAAATTAATGTCTCTGAATAAGGATGGCACTTAGTGATGCTTTAGTTCTTTAAATTTCTGCATTTATGCTCCAGTTAAACAGGATCTGTCACTGCATTGTACTAATAACAAATTAATTCCTACACTATGGAGAAATAACAACATATCAATGTTATCCTTCCCCTATAAATTAGCTGCAAAATAAATGATCTTCTTGGAAAGTTTGTTAGTATAAGAGGTATTTTGTTAAGATTTTGGAGAAGAAAAAAAGTGTAAAGAAAAAGGAAATGATAACACTAATCCTAACATTAGGACACTGCCACTTCCTGAGGCAAAGATACATAAGGTCAGAGCTGTGTTTTGCTTCAGTGTCTGCAAAACATGCATTGCATTCATGCTTGCACAATTACTGCAGAAGTGAATTATGTGAAGAACTCTATTTGGCCACAACAGGATTACCAGGATGAGCGTATAACCTTCTTTAAGTCTGATTTACATTGGGGAACTTTGCATTTTCCATAAGGGTAGTCATGGGCAATATGTCATCATAGTAAATCCTGTAAGAATTACACTTGATATAATGTTCCCTGGCTCCAGGGCAGATGGCAAGGCAAGCTTTTGAGAAACACGGCACACATCAGTGAAAAGTGGCTAAAGAAGGAATATATGCCTCTGCATTCTTTGTACTCTTTAAAAGACATGCTTGGATAAATAATTCAGCATTTTTAATTAGCACAGCTGGACCATTAGGATCCAAACCTAGTCTGAAATCTGCATTTTTCCAAATTCCAAAGGTATTCAGACTAGTGGGTTTGGTTGAAGGTGTACGTCTATTAAGATGCCTATTATACTTTGCAACGCCACAGCATTTCAATGAAACAGAGTGCAACTTTTTTTATTAGATACTTCTTTTTAATTACATAGTGTGATCATTAGGCTGGCTTAAGATTTCTATGGTTCTGATTGATTGGTTTTATTATTTCTTTTTTTACAGGAATGTGATTCTTATATAGAGAAGTTGCACACCAACACTCGGACTCCTCAACAGTTTATGGACCTGACCCAAAACCTTGAAGAT
Source organism: Buteo buteo (assembly GCF_964188355.1). NCBI lineage: Eukaryota > Metazoa > Chordata > Aves > Accipitriformes > Accipitridae > Buteo > Buteo buteo. Next base: position 17,048,054 of record NC_134188.1, read on the forward strand.
ACTAGACATCCTTCTGAAAAGAACTGAAGTAAAATGGGGAATGGAAATCATCTTTGGTCTTCATGGGTGCTCCTGTCACATTCTACAACTTGCTCATAATAGCTGTTAATGAGGTGAGAGCTACAATTATAAGAGGGAATGGGAAATAAAATATTAAGGATGAACCCAAACAACCAAAAAAAAAGGGGGGGTTCTTTATGTGGAAATATTTGTCTACCTTGTGGCAATAGCTTCTGAAAAATAAAAGCAGCTTAGGCTCAGGACTGAGCAAAGCAGAGCAGAGACACCAAAGACAGACACAATATTATCAATTAGTGTGATTAATTCATCACATATCAAAGGATATAGTGCATTACAAAATTTGGCCTTCTGTTCTATAGTAGAACACAGATATGGTCTTGCTTAAAATGCTGAGAGCCCCATGATACAGTTTGCATGTTAACAGTTCAGAATTGTATATTAGTGGGCTGAATACACAAGTTGCCGTACTTGTCTGTTGTGCTTATAAAATTAAAGTTATAAAATTAAAATGACATAATCCTTATTTTTGCACTTCACTAACAGATTTCCTTTCAAGTGATGTGCCTGCTACAATGCATCTTTACACAGAAAATAGTAAAAACCATTTTAGTAAAGTTTCTTCGCTAGGCTGCCCATGAAAAACAGCTTTAATTATAACTCTTAGTCTCACCAATCAACATTTTTAATTAATTTTTAGATCTCTATATTTAATTTATGTGGTGCAAATTAAAGCATCTGTTAAGAGATTTCTGTTTATTCACTGCATTTATCCATTTGTGGTGTTTGTATGCTTGTGTAACTTGTGTTCCATAATAGCCCATGACATTTAATCTCAAAAGTGCAAGCAAATCAAGCAAAGACCAAACAAAGTATACAGAATAACTTGCTAGAAAAGTGCATGGTAAACACATACTAATGAAATACAACTGAAAAAAAAAAAAGGCGCAAATATAAACATAAAAAAAAAAAAAAAAGCAAAAACAGGTGCATTTATAGATAACATTAAATGGTTTTGATCCACTTAGTCCAATCGTAGTGAAAGCATACTGCAAATTCAATCCTCTGCTGATGCAATTGAATTAGATTGATCTATGATTGCTGAGTTTCTGACACTGGAATTTTAGACTATCTCATGAGAGGCTGAGCAGCATTCAGAACATCAATCTTCACCCATCTTAAGGCACAGTTTATGGGAAGGTTCTCGGTGCCATCGTGACAGAAGGGACACAGAAGTCTATCTTTGTCACAGACATTAAATTAAAACTTCTATGGGATTGAAATTGGTGTCAAATGATGTTCAAACCATTAAATATCTTAAAAATAAAGAAAAAACTATTAAGCCAAATTATGCACCTACTCTCCATGACAATCCTGAAACTCTGCTTTAGAGTTTTGAGTTTTGGAATGATGATTGTAATCCAGCTGTGTTACCACCCAAAGGTAACTTTGCTGTTCTCTAGGGCATAAAAAATACTGTATTGAGCCATTTAGTGATTGTTTAAAAGAACCGTAATAACAGTACAACTTTAACAATCAGTTCAATATAGCATTCAGTATAGAAAGCAATACAGTCTTTTTTCTCTTTTCCCACGTAACAAGGAGTTTCAATGAAAGCATGTACTAACAGGTGTTAAATCCATTTATTTACTGTCTTGCTCTCAGATCTCTCATAATCACATTATAGCTTTCTATTTATTCACACCTCTGTTAATTTAAATTTTCATACCATAGTACAAAAGATAAAAGAGGTAGAAAGTAACAAGAGGTTTCACTATTTATAAAAAAATTACACTTGCATTACGCATGAAGAGTATGATTTCCAAAATTCTACGGTTATTATCCTAGCAATTTTTGTTTCTACATTTTAATTTAAATAATGATTGCTTTTAAGAAGTCAAAATCTACTCTTGGCTCTGGTAGGAGATAATTCTGGAAGTATTTAATTCTGCATACTTTTTCACACAATCTGTTAGCACAGGCTTAGCCTGTGCTTTGACATGTGTGTACAAAAGTAGGTATAATACAATGATGTTATTGGATGATCAAGGATAGTCTTAGATTTCCAGGGTTAATAAAAGGATGCACAGTCTGAGTTCACTGTGGGCTGAGTTCTGCAACTGAATTATAGTGGCTATAAACCACCAGCATAGCCAGGACACGTGCAATCTAAGATGTAATTGATGGATGTAGTTCCTTGCAGAGGTAATTATTGGATCAGAATCTAGAAGTACAGGAAAGAGTTGCTTTTCTATATGATACTGGGGAATTGAATTCTGCTCCAGCGCTTTCATTCTGCTGACAGCTGTAGCAAAGAAGCAACACTGTAGCAATTGGCCATGATTGATAGTAAACTGCTGTTTATTACTGTTAAGACCACTTATTAACATATGCAAAACACATAGTTACTGTCATAGGTAGCATCTTGTATGGTCAGAAGCACTTTATGAGAAGTTGCTAAAGGAAATTTTGTGCTTTTGTTATAAGCAACCTATTGATTATTAAAGAATAAGGTAACACAGTTGTTCTTCTGAGCAGTGCAAACACCATCAATAACTGGCAAACCAACAGTTTCTACTACTGAAATATTAACCACCCTGTTGCTATATATTTGGCAAGGCCCACTTCTCTAACCACCTGATTTGAAGTGTGTCTTGTATTATTGACAACCTCTTGACATTTTTGTTATTGCCTCTTCATCTAAGCATGAAATTAGAAGTATTCCAGATTAAGTAGTTAAAATTTAGGAAGAATTCTTCAGGTTTCTAGGAAGACCTTGTGGGGAATCCAGTGGTCCTATGACATGTGTTGAAGAAATCAAGCTCAGGTAGAAAAGGAATAGTGTTCTGAATGAGGGATTCAGTAAATGAATTGCTCGAAGTAGAATATTAAGTACTGATGGCTGTGATTATTTCTATCTAATGGGCCTTCATTTGTAGATTTGTGTATAAAGAGATTATGATTCAGGGATGCCTTATGCTCCTAGTATGTTCTAAAACATTCCCAGTTTAGGTATAGTATGCTATATCGGTATTGTCTAGAAACAGTTATGGGCTGCACTCTTCTTGAAATCTTGGCTTTTCATAATTTCGTGTCTTGCTCACTAGTTATGAAAGTTAGTCTTGGACTTAGAACACATACTCTGAAAAAAGAGAAGATAAAAAAAAAAAGGGAGATAAAAAATCCATAAGGTGTGACTCTGCGTTTAGCTATATTTTGTTACTATTATTCTCAGTGAATACTAAACATGTTAAAAAGCTAGGCAGGCTTCACATGCCTTACATTGCACTTTCTTCATAGCCTCAGAGTCTGGGTTTTCTTAGCAGTACTTGCTTTGCTCTTAGATTTTTTCATGTCAAAAAGTAGACTGCATTACATACATGCATCATGTATAATTTTTTTTATGTCATATGCATTCAACATCCTTATCCCTTTTACTATTATGCTCACTTCTAATGGGAAAAAAAATGCTTAACATTTCAGCTATATTTTTAATTCTGGGCAAAAAGAGAAGTCAACAGTAAAGTTTTAGAGCTCTGCAGTAAGAGATCAAAAGCTCTTTAAAGAGTATCACCTAAGAGAGAGTTCACTCTGAAGGCAAGATAGTACTCTAAATTTCATGAGGGCTTGGCTGGGTGTCAATCAGACATGGCAATAGCTTAGAAATGAGCTGTTCCCTAAAGGGGAAACTAGTTAAAAATCCAAAGATATAAAAAGGTTTAGGAAAAAAATCTGTCTTGAGAGACAGTGAGAGAGTGTCAGCAGTAACAGGGAAAGTGGAGAAGTCATGTAGGCTCTCCACCTGCCCAGGAACACAGAAGCAGGACTTCCCCATAAGTGAATGTATGCCAGGAGCCAGGAGTGACCTTGGCATGGGCAGTGGCCTCACTGATGGGGTGCAGTCCCACAGCAGCAAAGAAAACTGGTGTGGTAACACATTGTGTTGGCTATCCCGTGATTATCTCTCAAGGAAACGTAACAAAGTGGGGCCAGGATATACCCAGGAAGCCCACTCAGTGCAGCAGGGGACAGGACCAGACATGAGGATAACTAGAACATGGCTAAAGACAGGTCTTCTAAGGCCTACCCTGGAATGGGGCCCCTGGACCCATGGGCAGGATGTGGGCAAGGGAACCAGGTGAGGATGGCCAGGGCCATTAAGGCCTATTAGTGCCCTCAGTGTTCTTACAGCAGCAGCAGCGAATTTCCTTGGCAGGGACAAGTATTCAGAGGATTTATTTTTTTTTTCTTTTAATGATTTTTTCTACAGTTTCCTTGTGGAGTTCCCTTTCTTATTACAAATAAAAGCATTTTAATGCATTGGGAAGAATTAGTAAGAGTATACATTATGAAGCTCCCATAAACTCTTCACAGCAGCCAAGATACTTTAATGTAGGTTTCCAGCTCTGCCCTGTCTGGAGTTGCAGTAGAAGAAGTGTTATTACCATGGCACTTGAACCATGTCACAGAATCAAAGAATCACAGAATGGTTGAGGTTGAAAGGGACTTCTGGAGGTCACCTTGTCCAATACCCATGCTCAAGCAAGACCACCTAAAGCCAGTTGTCCAGGACTATGTCCAGGTGGCTTTCGAATGTCTCCAAGGATGGATACTCCACCACCTCTCTGGGCAACCTATGTCAATGCATCACAGTAAAAAAATGTTTCCTGATATTCAGAGGGAACCTCCTGTGTTTCAGTTTATGCCCATTGCCTCTGGTCCTGGCACTGGACACAACTGAAAAAGGAACCTGACTCCATCTTCTTTACACTCTCCCTTCAGATATTTATAGACATCGATGAGAACCCTCACGAGCCTGGAGAAGAGAAAGCTCTGGGAAGACCTTATTGTGGCCTTTCAATACTTAAAAGGAGCTTATAAGAAAGATGGGGACAGACTTTTTAATAGGGCCTGTAGCGATAGGACAAGGAGTAATGGTTTTAAACTAAAGGAAGGTATATTCAGACTAGACATAAGGAAGAAATTTTTTATGATGAGGGTGGTGAAACACTGGAAAAGGTTGCCAGAGAGGTTGTAGATGTCCTATCCCTGGAAAGGTCAGGTTGGACAGAGTTTTGAGCAACCTGATCTAGTTGAAGTTGCCCCTGATCATTGCAGGGGGTTGGGACTAGATGACCTTTAAAGGTCCCTTCCAAACCAAATCATTCTATGATTCTATGATTCTGTGATCCTGTTGAGGTCCTTCTAGATGGCAGCATGACCTTCTGGTGTATCAGCGACTCCTCCTGGTTTTGTGTCATCTGCAAATTTGCTGAGGGTATACTCTGCCCCATCATACAAATCATTAATGAAGGTGTTAAACAGGACTGGACCCAGTATAGACACCTGGGGTCTAACAATCCTTGTTACTGGCCTCCAACTAGACTTGGTGCCACTGACCACCACTCTCTGGGCCTGGCCATTCGGTCAGTTTTCAAGTCACCTCACTGTCTTCTCCTCCAGCCCATATATCAACATCTTGTCTGTGATGATCTTATGGAAGACAGTGTCAAAGATCTTCCTGAAGTCCAGGTAGGTAATATCACTGCTCTCCCCTCATCCACTTGTCCAGTCATTTCATTATAGAAGTTTATCACAGAAGTTTAGGAGAGATGTTTACTTTCCTTCAGTCTTCAGGCACTTATCCCAACCACAATGATTGATGAAAGTTTGTCGATAGGGGTCTTGCCATGACACCTGCCAGCCCCCTCACTGCAGGTGCTTTGCATCATGGGCCATGGACTTACACATGTCCAGTTTGCTTAAGTATTCTCTATCCTGACCCTGTTGCACCAGGGATATATCTTCCTTGATTCAGACTTTTGCCCTTAGATTTCTGGAAGTTGGTCTTAGAAGTGAAGACTGAGGTTAAAAAGGCACCTCAGCCTTCTCCATGTCCTTTGAAACTGGGAGGCCTGCCTCATTCAGCAGCGGACCCATATTTTTGCCAGTCTTACTTTGCTACTTAAGTCCTTACAGAATCCATTGGTGCCTTTAATATCTTGTGTGAGATTCAACTCTGGGTGGGTTCTGGCTTTCCTAAGCATGTGTCTGCTTGCTCAGACAGTGTCACTATATTCCTCCTGGGTTACTTGTACCTGCATCCACTTTCTAGTCTGAGTTTTGTCAGAAACTCTGTTCATCCATGCAGGTCTCACGGGCTTTTTGCCTGACTTCTTGCTTGTTGGGATGGACTACTCTTGAGCTTGGAGGAGGTGGTCCTTCAATACCAAACAGCTTCCTTGGACCACTTTTCCCTCCAGAGCCTTGTGCCATAAAACTCTTTCAAGTAGATCTCTGAAGGGGCCAAAGTTGGTTCTCCTCTAGTCCAGCACTGAGATCTTGCTTTCTGCCCTTCTCCCTCCTCTCAGGATTCTGAACTCCACCATCTCATGGTCACTGCAACCAAGAAAGCCAAGGCATATAATCACAGTGAGGTTTGAGAGACCAGGGAAGGGATTACATTTGACCAAAGTACATGGCTGGAAAAAAAGCAGATAAGTTTGGGGGTATATATACTGAAGAAGTCCTATATGGAGCTGAAGAATTTAAAATTAATTCACACATTTGACCTACAACTAACAAGGGAAAAACCTCATTACATTCTAAACCTAGTTTGGCCCCATGATATTTCTTCTCACATACAAAAATTTATTTTGGTTTTTATTTTCTGGCATATTTGGGTTTGGGGGTTTGGGGTTTGTTGGGTTTTTTTTAGGTGGGAAAATATTTTTTTTTTACTTTACAAAGGTATTTCAAGGATTAACTCAGCAACATTTCTCAGGTTCTTTGATCATCTGTGATCAAAGATCCTCTGTAAGTGCAAAGTATCAATTATTGAAAAGAAATTTAGAAACTGGTAAGTATTGAGGTATGTCTTCTCTGTTTTAAGTTTTAAGGCAACTATAATGTAGGGAACTCTCAAATTTGTAACAGAGTATTTATCCTTCTTAAAATAAATTCCCTGGTTAAAGAACACATCAGGGCAGGCCTGTTGCAGATGGAAACTGTAACAGACCTTTAGCTTTCTGTTACATCCTGTTAGTTTTTCCACTTCTTCAGACACATGTTCCTACAGGGCAGAACTCATTCTATGGTTTAAAGAATACTTAACTAGAAACAAACAGTTTCTAATTCTCAGAAATTACTATAGCAAGTATAGTCTTTTGTCTTGAAATTGGTTCTGATATATGCAAGACTGCTGTGCAGTGAATGGCAAGATTAGTGTGTGGTTAACTTTAGTTAGCTGAGCTTTGTTGCAGGATTAGCTAAATAGAAATGAGAAAATGCACCAAAGTAATTTTTTTGACATTTGTATCCCTTCTCCCTCACCTGTTCAGTTTTTCCACAGTAGCTTTAAGGGTATTGATGTGTTTTGGTTTTGGTTTTGGTCCCGTCCCCCCCCCCCAGCAATTAGGCAACATGAGGGGCAGATTACAAGAAGTTATGTCAAAGGCCATATTTGGTGCTATTTACTTACATACAAAGAGGGTTGTTTCTCTGAACACTGTGGAGGTCTGCCAGCTGGGAGATTCAGAAGTATTTTCTAACTCCCATGTCTGAAACCTTGGGGCCTTATTGCACACACTTTGTCCATTAAAAAAAAAACCAACAAACTTGCGTGTGCAGAGAGGGAGGCAATTGCAAAGAGCCAGTAAGAGTCCCTGGTCTGTGTGAACAGGAAACTTCAGCAGCATTTGCAAAGGAGCTGCTTGTATAGAAATTGAGTTATACTCTTGATTCATAAATCCCAAATTGTCTTTTTAGTCAGAACTCTTTCCAATCCTCTCTGTTAATTGTCAGCTACTCAGGTAAACCAAAAAATGCTTCTTTTGTCATCTTTTTGTCTTTCCCCCCTCTAGGGCTGTTTCAGAGTCATAATGCTGCACAAACTTATGTTGTTAAGCCTTCAGCTGCAGTTGCTGGTATTTCCATTTAGCCTCATTGTGGGCTAGTGGCTTCCATTGTTTTGATTAGTGCTGAGCAGAGAGTTGTTTAGTTATTCCTTAGTGGAAGCCATTCAGAATTCCTCAGAGGTTTAATATGATTAGTAATAGCACATGGATAAAAAAATTACTATGAAAGGCTTGTCCAGTAGAATACTTGTACCTAGAATTCCGAAGTCTTACTGTTGCCAGAAATCCTAAGAGTACTAATCATTTCTGCTCTTTAATTTTATATATGTATGTGTGTCTCCACGTGTGTATATGTGCATATGTGTATGCCTATAGACATACTCACACAACGTTTTACTAGACCCTTACTAACTCTGACATAGGTATTTAAAATAATTTATTTTATCCAAATGTCATGTGTATTTATCAAAGGTCATTCAAATATAGAACTTAGTTTGATTTGCACTTCCCAGGCTTTGACTTTGCTAAGTACCAAGATATCTATATACTTGGCACTTCCAGAATATAGTAGAACACACATATTTTAGAAGCATCATAATTACTATGTGATTTCTGCATAATGTAAATGATGGACGTTCTGAATCAGGAATGAAATTGCACAAATTAGAAGAGCAAATTTAATGATTGTCTTAGATTGCAGTAGACATCTAGATCCTCATTTGGATTTCACATCATATTTTCTGAAAGTATCACAAGGAAATCAGCGAATTTATCCTTGTAACAGTGTGAAATAAAGTTTTCCCCCAATTAAAGCAAATAAAGAAAAGGAAGACTGTAGAGTTGAATAAGGAAATGTTTTTTGCCCTGTGCAATTTTACTTGTCAAATAAAAGTGGTTAATGCATTAGATGCAGTCTTGCAAGTTCAGAGCATAAGCAACTTTTTGAGGATAACATTGATGTTGTCTTGGATACTGGAGCACTGTCTTTAGCAAAAGTTTCTCATTTGGCTTTCTGTTTCAGGCCCCCAAAACTTCGTGGAACCTATATAATTGGGTCTTGGTTTTCATCAGAATGAAACCCCTAACATTCAGAATTTATCATCCACATATGAACAAATCAATAAGCAAGTGGTAAAGTCATGATCATCAAAAAGAAACCCTTGAACCAAGCCTTTTCTCTGCCCAATTTGAAAATAAACCTCCATTTTCACAGCCTATTGTATCATTTTGTTGAGAATAATATCTGGACTTGAATAATTTCCTAATAAAATTTTCAGTTATATTTTTTAAAAACATCTCAGCTTGACAAAGTTTTTCTGATAGATAAAATATCATACTGTAAAAAAATCCTATACCAGCTGCACAACATTTGAACTTCTAATGCAACACAAAGATGCCCATTGCTACCTACTCATAAAAGAGCAGAGTTTCTATTTCAGATATTCCTGATCAACAGTTTATTATACCTACAAAAAAGATTGGCTACAAAATCCAGAAATTTTTCAAAATGCAATCCATTTTTAAGCTTGTAGGGATGGTTATGTTTGACAAGCTCTTCTTTGTTGGTATGGGGATGAGAAAATTGCTTCTTCTTGTTCATCTTTTTTTTAACGACACATCAGATTCTCTGGTAATTATAGGATTCTAGAAGATTTAAGGAAAACCAAAACAGCTAGAGTTCACACAGTGCTAAAAGGGTCACAGAGTGCTAATCTTTGCAGAGTTCTCCCACTTCCTTTTGCTTCTAACAGAAGCACCTTAACTACAGTGTCACCATCTCATTTTTTTATGCATTAGTCTACTTTTTGTCACTGCTTCATTTTACATCTCAGCAGGCCTGACTACCTTGAAAAATATACCTGCATAAAACCTGCAAGAAACAGACAAAATACATAACTAGGGGTGAAAAAGGAAAAGAGAGCTCTCTGCACTCTTATCACACCTTTTAGCATCTATCGGTTTCAGGTCTCTTGCGATTCATTCACCCTTTCACTATGTAAAAGGCCAAACAGAAGCTGCAGTGATACTAGCATTCAGGATGAATATCAAGGAGGCAGGGACTCAGAAAAGAGCAATATTCAGAAAATCCCATGGGAATAAAGGTCACAGAAGAAGAAGGAGAGATTAAATGAAAGCAGCATAGAGCAATCAGTCAGACAAGTTCCTGCATCAGAGTGGTCTTTGAATAGTAAATGATAGGAAAGGAACCATGAAAACAAGAACACAAAGACAGCATTTTGTGAAGATGTTGCTTTCCTGTGTTGCATTTGCAAACCTGGGCAAACAAAAATGTTGTTTTGTAATAAAACCAAACAGGCCTTTGTTTAGGATCAGTTAAAAAAAATGCAGAGGAAGCTGTTTTATGCTTTCCTAAAGGACAAGGCATATTAACTCGTGCCCATTATTGGGTTCGCATAGCTAGAGAGCTTCCACTGTGTCCTCAACCAGAAGGTACAGGGCAGGAACAGAGCGGTTTCTTTCTGTGAGAGATCATCTGGGAGCAAATCCTTGTGTCCTGACCCACCACAAAACTATTCTTTTGTTTGCTGTCATGTGTTTTCCATTTCCTTATTGTACCAAGGAAATTTTTGCTGCCGCTGCCAAATATCATCGGTGGGCCATCATGAGAAGTTTCTCCATGCCACAGTGTGGAAGTTGAAAAAGGAAAATCAGTTCTGCTTTTCCCTTTTGTTTTTCCCTTAGCTCCATCTGTGACACTCAGAGATGTTTTCATACATCCAGAAAACAAAGTTTTGAATAGTTAGGTGGTGTAAATTTTTAATATGGGGAAAAAAAAAAAAACCAAACAAATTTTATTCCACATGTGATAGGTTGAAAGTGTGGTAACTGAGAGGAATGTCAGAGGACACTGACTGGTCACTTTAATTTTCCTTTTCAGACATTTTATTTATTTTTCTCTTCTCTTTCCAATTCTTAAAAATCTAGCAGAATTTTTGGGTTCTTTTCTATTTCACTCCCTAACTTCTTTTATAGAAAGCATGAAGGCACTGTCTTCTCAAAATCAAGTCTTACTTGATTGTCTTTCTTAAAGAGAATATACATTAATGCATGTATTACTATGTGTTGTATGTGATACTGTTGTAGGTGAAAAAATAATTTAAACTATGAATACCAGCAGATAATTGGGACCTATGTGTGTGTGTATGGTGAATGTCCAAAACTGAACTTTTGAACTCTCAAGCAGAAGCCTGCTACTTGCTAGCTGCAAACAGTATGGGTTGGTTGCAACTTTTTTATTAACACCTGCACTGAACAAAAGTGGCAGGTCCTGAAACCTTCAGTTATTAAAGAGACATAAGACAGGGTCAGCTGATCACATGTGCTTCTTCACATAGACTATTTCGGTGAAGAAAACTAAGGGAGAGTGGTGGAAAATAAGGGTTCCCCAAAAAATGGTCTTAGAAGGAAGAAGGGGACCCAGTGCCTGATCCTGCACTTGGGTCACAACAACCCCATGCAGCGCTACAGGCTGGGGAAGAGTGGCTGGAAAGCTGTCCGGTGGAAAAGGACCTGGGGGTGTTGGTCAACAGCCGGCTGAATGTGAGCCAGCAGTGTGCCCAGGTGGCCAAGAAGGCCAACGGCATCCTGGCCTGCATCAGAAATAGTGTGGCCAGCAGGAGCAGGGAGGTGATTGTTCCCCTGTACTCAGCACTGGTGAGGCCGCACCTCGAGTACTGTGTTCGGTTTTGGGCCCCTCACTACAAGACAGACATTGAGGTGCTGGAGTGTGTCCAGAGAAGGGCAACGAAGCTGGTGAGGGGCCTGGAGCACAAGTCTTATGAGGAGCAGCTGAGGGAGCTGGGGTTGTTTAGTCTGGAGAAGAGGGGGCTGAGGGGAGACCTTATCGCTCTCTACAACTGCCTGAAAGGAGTTTGTAGTGAGGTGGGGGTCAGTCTCTTCTATCAAGTAACTAGTGACAGGATGAGAAGAAACAGTCTCAAGTTGCACTGGGGAGGTTTAGATTGGCTATTAGAAAAAATTTCTTCACTGACAGGGTTGTCAGGCATTGGAACAGGCTGTCCAGGGAAGTGGTTGAGTCACCATCCCCGGAGGTGTTCAAAAACCATGTAGACGTGGCACTTCAGGACATGGTTTAGTGGACATGATGGTGTTGGGTTGACAGTTGGACATGATGATCTTAGACATCTTTTCCAAACTTAATGATTTGATTTGATTTGATTTGAAAGAAAAAGGTGAAGACCCTGGCTGGACTAAAGATCCTAGAAGTGGGGAGACTCTGGAGATGGGGAGATGCATGGAGAAGAACACCAGAGGATGCCCAGGATGCCAGGGATGCCTGGAACTGATAACTGTGAGTGTGGACGAACATGAATTTCTGACCAACCTTCCCAGACCAGCAGTCACCTCCCTGCTGGGAAGGAAAGTTAAGATCTAGTGAACATAGTGCTGAGGGGGAGTGAGTAACTAAGTATATGAAGTAGCCAAATAGGATAAAAGCTGTCATCTTGTTGGCTCTTAAATAAATCCCTATATCCAGATCCACTACAGGTTGTCTTTTACCTTGTCCTGCCTGCGACAGGTACTCTACTAGTATCACAGCTAATCAGTTTACAGCTTGAATGGTAATCTGTAGGTTCATTAGCAGCTGCTGCTGTGACTGCAATTAAATTTCTCATAAAATACCAAATTATCTGAACTGTCCATTTTGTAATATAACAAACTAAAAAAGTTGCTATCTTGTAAAGTAAAATTATTATACTTTTTAATATTATTTGATATTTTAATATAGATTTTTTCCGTATATATATATGTATATAATTTTTCATAAGTTTTAGACTTTTACCTCCTTTTTTTTTTTAACCTTTGCATCCTTTCCACCAGTCCAAAACCCTGCAGACTACTTTTGGAAGCTGCCTCTTTGTGCATGTTTCCCAGCAGGTAGACAGCTCCTGAAATCTGCAAGTGAGAGCTCTCCTTCTCAGCTAACGGCTGCACACTGACTACCTATAGCTTTCTGACCCTGTTTCCACAGAAACCACCAGAACATGTTAACTTTAAGCAATCTTATTTGAATAATGGAATGGTTCAACTTAAACAATATCACTTTTGGTAAAGAAACTGCTGTTCTTTTGGTTTTAGTTTTGCATTATGTGCCTCCCAGCTATTTCATGATTCTTTGTCACTCTACTTCTGTCTTTTTTAAATAGTAACATTTGCATCAAACATCTTAAACTAATTAGATGATGCAGTATGTGGTCTGCCCCTAGTAATGTAAAAGTCTAAAGTTTCAAAAGAGCAAGTTAATTTTAAAACCAGACCCACCTATTGCTGCTTTGGTATGTACAGAAAGATGGATGAATAACAACCTGAATAGTTATTTATGGAAGAGAACAAAGGCATGCACCCCACGTCTCAGTCCCATCATCTGCTATTGCGGACAAACATGTTATATAATCTCTCTGATAAACCAATAAATCTCTATATGAAAGTACTTTTTCTCCCATACATCTCTGAGAGGATATTTGGAATCTCACTTCTAGCAAGGCCAGATACTTTCTTTAGATTTTTAGCTTAAATTTATGGGCCAATTTGTTATTTTGAGAATTGCATCTTTTAGGTTATATCCGTAATAACTTTTTTTTTCCTTCTTCTTCCAGAGGAAGCCACACAGTTTATTACGGAGACATTTGAAGTTTGACAAAGATACCATGATCACACACATCTTCATGTGTAACCATACACACATACCCCCAGCAAAAGACCTGACCTGTGATCTCCATGATCACACCTCATTGCTCAATGGTTATTCTCACACCTTCATTTCCCATTCCCAGCTTTACTCACCCACATTTAAATATTGTAAAAAGAGTTGCGTAAGGCATCAGAACAATTCACACAACTCAAATGTCTCCCTTATTGTCACCACAGAAGATTTGTCTAGTCAAAGTCTGGGTAGTACCCAAGCAATGATGAAATAAGGCAAAGAAAGTCTGGTAAATTCTGGAAATGTTAATGTTTTATTTATTCCTCTTGGCACATAGTCACTTTCTCAGATGGACACTGACAATATCCTTGCCACGTTTCTCATTCAGTTTAGCAAAAGAACCAAATTAATTGCATTCCATCTCATAACAGGGACTCCCCACTTATCTTTTCCTCCTAATAACCTTAACTGTTCTACTTAGACTCATCTTCCACTTAGTGAATGTGATCAGAACTGCACCTATCTTGCAGATGACATTTTGTTGGTGCTTCATGCAATACTTTTAGTACTTCTTAACCTCTACTGGCAATGCCACTGCTGAGATCTTCTTGTGTTGTGTGTGCACCTTTTTCATGCATCCAGTGTATGGTTAACTCACTCTAACGTGATTTTCTTCCTTTCTAATTTCCAACTAACATATCAGCATTTATAGCAGAAGTTTTTATTACTAGTTCACAAGTAGATAATCTCACACTCTGTACTGTAGCACTCCATACAGTTTTTAGTATTTCAATAATCCAGTTGTTCTGATATACTCTCATGATTTCCCTCTGGTTCAATGATGTTTCTATCTTCAACAAGTTCATTTTGTGTGTGTTCCTACTCTTCTTTTTTTTTTTTTTTGCCAACAAGCTTAATTACAGTATTACAATTAATAAGATTGGCCAGAAGAAAATAACAGAATGGTATTATCTGTTGAACTAGCCTTACCTAGATTCACTAGAAAATATTGAATGCTAATCAAATAAATGCATTTGAGAGTTATTAACATATAAATGAGAAGTTGAGGAATGTAAGCATAGCCCACTGTATCCTGCTGAAAGGTAGGACTACCATTACTATTAAAATGCAGAGAGTGATGTCACTTAACAGTGTCTGTTGGGGCTATTATGCTTTGATGATTACTAAAGAGAATTCTGAGTAGTACCTTTAACATAGCCTATGAGTCTGTATTAAAACAAATAGGTTAATAAAACAGAATAAAAGAGCTGTGGTGGAAGATCTATGTGTCTTAGGTTAGAATTACCTGAACACCAATCTAAGAGGTAACTAGTAAATTCTGCAGTTCATACTCCAAGACACAACTCGATTCAAGATAGGGTAAAAATCAATACAAAGTTTAATATCTTATTTTTTGATGATTGCAAATAGTTCATATTGAATTAATTCAGTAAAATGCTATGTTACTTATCGCCACTGCTACCTTGCCTTATGGCAGGTGGATAGTGCCTTCATCATATTCTAGACAGTCAGCTTCACAGAGATTACATTCCCATGATGTAATACAGATTTGCAAATTCTACTGATCCAGTGGGGGTTTTCAGAACAGTCATAATTTCAGGGGGTACATCCATGACAGTTAAATAAATTATGACCAGGAATGTTCTTGGGTATTGAGTACAATCATAGAGAAATGTCCACATGGTTGTAGTAACAAATTCTTTTACTTCCAAAGTAGGCTGCGTGCAAACTCTTTATTGAGAGTGATCCCCGAGGTGTTTTAACTGTCACAGTGTGCCTGGAAATTGTTTGAAAAGGTGACAGATTGAATGGACAAAAGCATACTGGTGTATGTCCTATCAAACCATGAGGACAGACAATAGTGAGATGTAGCATGTGTCTGCTGTAGCCCGCAGTCACCATGCAGGAGGCTCTCAACATGCCGTGGGGATGTCATGGCCAGGCCCACTCTGGCACACGGGATGCCACACCAGAGCAAAGCTCCCATCATGGTGCAGCCATGCCGGGGGCTGATGACGGTCAGGTGCTCTTCCACATGCTGATGTCCTGACCCAACCTTGGTCCGTTCCTGTCCCCATGGAGGTGCCTGATACCTATCACTGGGGTCAGCACCCTGGTCCACAGGGAGCTGCTCTGGCCGCTATGATGCCCTAATTGTGACTCAGTAGATCTAAAAGAAATGTTTCAAATTTGGGGAAAATTTATTTAGCTTTAAAATATCTAAACAAACTCAGTATATTTCTGGGTCAATTTCTAAATTTATGTGAAACAGTCAACACTTCAAATTTCCATCTTGATTTTGGATTCAAACAAGAAGTTGAACTGTCAGATTTCCTACAAGGAGAAAAATGCAGTTTTTCTCAGTTCTACCTATAGCTAAGGTTTAAAAGGCCAGAAAAGAAAAGGAAAATATCTATCAATTATAAGAAAGAAAATTCAGTAAAAAATCCAAGCTTCAAAGTGTTAAGTGTTCTGTGAATTAGAACATAAGGCTGACTGCAACCTGACTTACATAGGTATAAGCCATGAGCAATATTAAATGCATCTGATACGATTCTTTCTAACCCAGTTCATTTTTGTCTTGTAGATAACTTTGTACAAATATCATTACTGAACGATCACCTAAGTGTAGAGATGCATGTGTGACATTTGTCCCCTTATTAATCCTAAGAAACAGTATCTTGTTGAAAAGAACCTAGGAACATGAAGAATGCTTGCAAGTCAACTATCTAAATCAAGCTATTTAAATAATTCTTTTATCCTGTAGCAAGATTTTATAAATTTAAAAAAAAAATATTTCTCTTTATAATGTTTGCTTCTGAGCTACTGAATACTCCTAGAGGCTTCAGAGTGCTAAGTCTCCTATTAAAAATACTTTATGCCCAGAGCAAGCATAAAAATAGAAGACTGGATTATTTCATATAACATATACATATTGTATAATTGACTGAACAAAGGAAAGGCATCTACAATTTCAACAGCTGGAGCAGATTGCCATTTACCAGAATAATACTATATTCTAAATTATGGGCTACATTAAGGGTTTGAATAGTCCTGTAATAACTACAAAAGCTCAAACCCATGATAAAACTCTAAAGAAAAAAGGAACATTCATGAAGAGATATCGCTTACCAATGGGATATCTATATCCCTGGGAGGAGAGAGGCTGATCAAAGAGATGCTATTGCTCTTCTTAGACAAGATTCAAGATATAAGAATCCAACAGATTATTGCCTGGAAGGTGTGCATACTGAATTCACACCTTCTGACACATATAGAGAATCCCTTTCTTGTGGACAGTACAAATGCCATCCTGACTCTACAGTTCTTCAGATTTCACTTAACATGATGGGGCATAGAAAGCAAATGATCTCTGAAGAAACAGCATCTTAAATTATTTAAGACTTTATAGACAATAATATCTTGAACAGAACCCAGAGTGGAACACTGGTATAAAGTGGTCTCTCCACTGTGTTGAAACTTAGATGAACAGCCACATTTAAATCCTGCTTGAGTAAGGATTCCTATAGAGTGGGGAGCAATTAACTTGCATGGATTTCCACTGAGAAGGAATGGGAAAGAAGGGAAACATCTGAAAGAAAGAGTTCTTGAAACTGAAAAGTTTTTAGACTTTCTGAGAATATGATTTTACTTCTCTTATCATCTCAACTTCAAGGCTTCTTCCCTCCAGTAAATTCATGGATTGAAAAGAGAATGGGGGCTGGAAACCACAGGGGGGATGAAAAGAATGAGAAATGGAATACTGTTGAGAGGGGAAGAGGCTCTACGAATATTTCTAAAGAGAAAAGTGAAATTTTGTACACTTTGTAAAGATATGGAGATGAGACCCACCTTTTTTGTTGTAGTCCCCATTCAGGAATAGGTTGTATCCAAAACCAACTGAACGTGTTCAATTTTCCTTGCAAATGGAAACAAGGAATAAAAAGTGATGCAACTTTGGACACAAATTGTACCATTCAAACCAAAGCATTTCAGTTTGCACAGTTTGCAAGGTGGGCAGGGGAGATGGAGTTGTGTATTCACAGACCTTAAGGCAGCTGTCCTCACCCACTGGCTGCATGATTGTAGCTGCCTGTGGACCCTGAGGTTCATAAAGCTTGAAAACAATGTAGAGGGGGCTCTCATGCTCAGGTTTAGCACGTGGCTGGAGCACAGGGTTGTGCAAGTACTTGAATCCCATAGGGGAGGAACTATGAAAAATGCTGAGGCTGATGTTATCAAGTTACTCCAGGCCTCATATATACAATCTGTTCAGTCTGGGTCCATCTCCGAAAAGATTAATGGGACCTCCGAGAGAATTATTCCCCCTGCACTATAGCATGATGTTTTCAGTAAGTAGCCTATAATATCCAGAGGATTATAATGGATTTATGACCCAGATTCAAGTTTATGTCCTTCCCGATGGCATTTCTATCCATTGGGATAGTCATCAGGACGTAGATATCCAATGTTTCAGGTTACTATTATGTACTAACAAGTAAAACAGTTGCTATAATAACTCCTTAAGTATTCCCTGTGAACTGGTAGAGTTCCAAAGGGGATCTGCAAAGTTACCATCCAAGAATGTCATTTGCCTTTAGACTGATGCAGTAAAGTATGAACCTAGTCTTTTCCTCTACAGAGATTTGAATAAAATTCTTGAAGCATTCAGGCAAATGTCCTTCCCTCATAATATTGAAATTTTTTAAGTTCTTCTCTTAGGAGCTCTTTCACTATTTGTACTCTTGTTAAGACTTACCAGTGTAGGCTGAAGTCTCTGAAAACAGAGAATCTGCAGCCCTCATATGCTGAACAAGTGTCTTAATTTCTTCTCTTTTTGTTCCAAAAGCTTGCACGTATATCTTATTATATCATCTATATATTATAATCATTGGTATGGTATGATATGATATGATATGTTATGATATGATATGATAATCACACATATTAGATATATGTTGCATGATAATTTTATATATGTATCTATGTAAAGTTAGTTAATAGTATTTGTAAATCTGTATTGAGTTCACCAGTTTTGGAACGATCAAATTTTAGCAAGTCTACTGTTCACACAGAATTTTTGTCTGACTCTTTAAACCTAATAAACATCCTTGTTAGTGATCTCTAAAATCCTGACCTAGCAGTTTGATTAGTTTACTTTCATCCTATTTTTATTTCAGGTGATTCATCTAGCAAATTTTCCTACAGAGGCACCAAAATCTCATACACTTTACACTCACACACTTTGGTAAAACGATCATTGCTGGTACAGGAAAGATGAAAAAGGAGGTAAAAAAATCAAAGCAGAGGCTAAAACACACAGTATCACCTTTAGAGAAATGTTAAGGGTTTGACTGAGATTTCTGAATGGCAGCAGTTGAGTCACTTCCCAAATTGTTGCTTTTTCAGAGCCAAGTCCCTGCAACTGGTATATATCCCCAGCCTCTCCTCCACACAGACTCCTGGGGACCTTCAGGGGTTTACTTAGTTTCTGCACAGCTTACTGTCCTGCATGTGAGTTTCTAGTAAAATACAATGATAAACAATACTAATGAAATGTAAACATGCTGTCTACTGCTAGCAAAATGAATTGGGCTTACAAATGTAGAGTAAAAAAGGAAAAAATATATATTCTTATATAAGTTCATATCAATTAAAGGAAAATTTATACATGGAGAATCCAAAATTTCCCAATGAATACCAAGCTAAGAAATAGTGATGTATTTTGAATGACAGAGCTTTCTACTTGAAAAGCTCTTTTGAAGTAGTTTTCATGTAGCTGGTCTGTAAAAATGCTCTCTTTCCAGGAAGGCTTGTACCCCTCTTTCTTCCTTTTCCTCAAAGGGCTTCCAAGGTAGAGTTTGGAGTATTGCAAAAGAATTGCTCTCAGGTTTCTGCCAAGAAGATGCAAATGAGACTTCAAGGCCCCCTATTGCTAAGTTCTGCATACACATGTAGTGAAAATTTAAACTACAAGGCCTTGACCCTGCAAATACTTACACAGCTGCTGCTTAACTTCATGAATTTTAATAGATTCTTTGAATTACCTAGTAAAATCAGGCAGGTGTGTAAAAGTGTGGAATCGAGGCCTGCTTTACACCACTTAGTGAAGCAAAAAGGAATATGTAGACAAAGGTATGCAACTTGATAAGCTCTTATTATCTAATTTAGTTACTAAGCCACTACTTCGGTATTAAATTCTTTGGAACAGGGATTGTGTTCTTATCTTATGTCTGTGACTTTCTGATCTGTAACAGGAATTATTCACACAAAGAAACCACGTATACAAAGCAAGCTTTATATTTTCTCTGAAAAGAAAGAAATATTTTTAAATCAAACTGTGTCTTGGCCTAGAGTTTCTCAAATATAAAATTTTGTTCTCTTGTCAGACAATATACAATCCACACCGATTAAAAGTATGTTTGTCATTGAAAAGTTATACCTATAAGTGCATGTAACAAGCAGTCTGCTCTATGAAAGTAAATATTTGTTTTATGAAGGACAATTAAAAATAGCAAATAAAACTCATACTGTGAAGATTAGATTGTTAAAAGTCAAGTGGTGGTCAAGATTGGAAATCTAATAATTACGAAACAACACATTATTGCAATGTAACATTAACGACCCACACCATTTATTTCACAGCATATTTTATCTCTCTAGAGTGTGAAGGCCTCCAAAATATTCTTTTTATCCTTCCAGTCAAATTTGTACTTCACTTGGTCAGTGTGACTTCGTGTTTTCACAAGGCAAGCAGCTCCTAGCAAGTCTTTTTAGCTTCAGCAAAGAAAATGATAACAGGATCATCCTTGGTTATGCTGTTGCTAATGCTTGGTTGGTTGCTTTAGCTTGTTTTTCCAGAATGGGTGATTGCTAAAGCAGAAGCTGAGCTGGGGTATTAGCTCACTTTCAGTTCAGTGATCTGGATATTTTCATAGGAGATAGGAGCTTATATTCCCTTTTTCCTTTAACTAAAAAAGGTCTAAAATCCTTATCTTCTTCTGCACCGTGTGTTTCAGTCACCAGGAAATTATCAGGAAAAAGAGGCAGTTTGTTGCTCTTCTGGAAGATGTGTCTCCAATTCAGAATAGTGACCTTGTTCTCCATACCCAAACACAGTTCTTTGGAAGAATAACAGTAGTCATTTACCTTCTGGAAAGCAATTGGGCTTTGGACTCTTGAGAGGGCTTAAAGGCATCTCTGTAGCCCTAAAAGTTTGTCCACTCTGAGGATAAAGAAGGAAACTGAAAGGTCACTCCTCTTTCCCATGCTTAGAGCTTCCAGATGATTCTCTCTGTAATGAGCTCAGTATGGGGATGGATCAGATTGTCTTTATGAGGCAGCTAACTCTTTTCTTATCCTACTCAAGAACTTATGTGCCTATCTCCAATGAGATTACACTCCAAAGGCAGAGTGCATTTCATCTTCTGTAGTCTGTCATTTGCAAGAACTTACATATCCTATAATATTTATCACTGGATTGTAACTAGGCAACTATGCAAATATTCACAGAAGAACAGGCTGAATTTCAGTGTTTATATTTACTAAGAAACATCAGCTTTTCAGAAAAAAAGGTATCACACTGTACTGGAATATTTATTTATTTTAAAATAACAATAAAAGAATTTTTCAAAACTATTTCATTTAAGCTGAATCAAAATATTATACCTGAACTGATACTGCCCTTTAAGAATAAATGATTTGTTCAGACATAAACTAAATAAGTCAAACACTAGCCTAGGCATAATAAATAGATTTCCAAGTAAAAGGGTTCAGAGTTCTGTTCAGATACAGTTACGTTTCTGACCCATACAATATTGTCATTTGGATGAAATAATATTTTTCCAATGAAAAATATTCCATGTTTTGTATAACCCTGTTTCTAAGGATTTTATTCCTTAGATTTTCCTGATCTATAGACTATAAAGTTGTTTGGTTTCTGCAGGGAAGCAAGACTAAAATCTATTTATACCTTCAAACCAAAAGAAAATTGTTACAGATCTTGTTATATGTGATTGTTATATGATCTTGATAGTTCATAACTTTATTTTCTTCAGGTACTAGAAAGTAAGTTTCAATTGACATAATCTGGCATGCTGTTGAGATTTTTTTTTTTTTTAAAGTGGCAAGAATACCACATAAATACATTATAATCTTCTATTTTCCCATGTTTTTACTCTTAGTGTATCAATACCTTTTTCTTATATTACATTAATGACACATTATACCATCTACCAATGCAAATGGATATAAAATAAATTATATCACTCCAGTTCATACACATGGTCCTGAAAGTTACCAGGATAACATGAAGCAGCTTACCTTAGATGACAACCAAGTATTTATTATTTATATCATGTCAAACATCCTGGGTTTATATTTTTTAGGCAGAAATCTTCCTTGAAGTAAAGAAAAATTATTTCCTTCTAAAAAGCTATTCTGTGTTGAGCATCACAAAAAAGGCAGCTGCCAGTACATGTGTGTCAGCTACCTATGTTGAAAGTAATTTACCCAATGGTACTGAAATAGATCAAACATTTAAATAATGATTTATCTTCAGGATCTGCATGCTTCAGTTTAGGTGTGTAAATGTATATATCGTGAAGACAAATGCAAGAAATGATGTAAAAAAGTTTTGTGAGTAGAGTTTTGGTTTTCCCAGGAGCGGGACCTGAATGGGTATAGCAGTAATATTTTATTTCCACATAGTCAAGCAGCAGCTAGTTTGCAGATATGCACTGCAACAGAGAGCTGATGAAAACGAGCAAGCCTTTCCTTTGTTTTATAATACTTCGAGATTTATTAATGTTTCTTGGAGGCATAACACAATACAAAATCAGTACGGTTAGAATAAACTTGTGTTGAATAAGCAACTTCAGTCCCAAATACAATTTTGGAAAATAACAAAAGATATTTTTTTTCCCACAGTAGAATTATCTCAATAGCTGAGGATTTCTCTTAGCATGTAGGAGGATGAGATTTAAATCCTTGCTCCTTTGACTTTGTTGTGGGATTTGAACCTGGAGATTTAATGTGCTGTGGTGCTCAGTCCTTCTGTGTGAAAAGCCATTTTTTTACTAGAAAAACAAATTTTGAGCAATTTTTCTATTTTTGTCATTTGAGTATATCCAGAGAATTCCTATGATTAGGCACCAGCAAGAACCTGAACATGGACCTTTCAGGGCCCATAGGAAACCCAACCACTGCCAATATCTATTCACTAGTTGGAGACAGAATATTCTATTTTTTTCTGATTTAAAAACATCCAAAACTCACAAAACCAAACCCTCTTGTTTTCTCTCCACAAAGAAATGTAAACAACTTCAAAATCCCTGAAGTTTTACAGAAAATATAGTTTTTATTTTCTGGCCTCCTCTACTGCCAGTGATCAGCTGCTACAAATGAATAAGTGCTTTTTATTTGGTTCTTCTGGAATGTACTCATTGAGATAATGAAGGATTAGAACAGTGACTTGTCATTTGTCCATTCTCCTATTGGGTGTCAAGTCACAGCTCCAGACTTTACCACTGCCATATATTACCCATGCAGGTTAATTTTACATTCAGGAAATGGAGAAGTAGCGATAGATAATTATGAATCATACAGAAGGACGAAAGGCATAAATATTTAACACATGAGGCTGAAAAAAGTGAGAATAAGACAAACAAAAGGTGTAAGGGTTGCAGTCAGAATGTGTCTGGAAATAGGATGAATTTCAGGAAGAGGATGTAGAACAAAATAACATACACACAGGTCAAACTAACATTAAAGTGGGTAGGCAACAAAAAGGAATGCAACAATGGAAGCCTTGGTTAATATGAAAGCGTTATGCTAGGTTATGTATATCTCATAACAAGGCTCATGCTCTGCCCAGAATGCTTGCAGTGCTAAACCCAAAGAATTCAGAGAAGTGGAATTAAGGTGCAGAGAAATGAAGCCCTGAGGGCACAATCATTTTTCTGAAGTAGAAGGAGCATGAGGAAGATGTGAAAGTGCCCAGCCCTTCTTGAGGAGAGATATAGGACGACTTGAGGTATGCTCTCAGATCATTGCCCTGCATAGTGGAAAGAGCTCAACCAAAGTAATAACATACAGTGCCCTCTTACCATCCTACTCCCCTAGACTCCTTAAATTGCCCTGAAGCCCATTAGTTCAGAGCTCCCCACTTTTCATTAAACACAGTACTTCTCCTGACCCCAGAACAAAGTTCCTCTCAGCTGTGCCCTCCACTCTTCTTATGTGCCTCCTGATTTGTCCAAAAGTCCCCAATTTTCCACTGAAAAGCTGCCTGTGTTTACTTACACCAATTTAATCCTCACTCAATCCTTTAAACCTTCTCCTTCCCAAGGGGTTTAGCATTTGATTCCCAAGTCACCTCATTCCCACATGACATCAGTATTGCCAGTCCTCCCCAAACTGTGGCTATGTTGCATCCTACACCCCTTTAGTTACCAAGACCTTTTGCTGCTCTCTCTGACTGACTGCTGGAGCCAGGCGAGTCCTGACTTTTGGCAGCAAAAGTGGCCCAGTTCTTGCATTTTCTGAGGATTTCAAAATCCAGGATGCTGAAGACTGTTATCAAAATGTACCTGAACAAGAGACTGGGGAACGTATTGGCTGCTATTTTTCAAAAAACACTGATTCTCTAGAAAAGCAACAAAAAAAAGGCAACAAACCCGATGCCATGGTGAAAAGACTAAAGCTTGATCACTGATGGCTTCTGCTTGCAAAAGGCCCAGAGCTGAGGAGACCTGATTTTGTTCTAAGCTGATTGTATATTCATTGTAGTCAATGAGAAATTTGAATTACAATACTACAGTTCAGAAATGGCAAGCTATCTGAAGGATGAATCCCCTTCAGGAGTAGCCTCATCTCACCATTGATTCTCCCCCTCCCCTTCCTGTATGTAAAACTCAAACCACTGTGCTTTCTTTATTAAGAACAAGCAAAACACAACAACTTTGTGCTAAATTGAGCTGGTTTTGTGGTAACCAAAATATCCAGGGTAAAACTAGGCAGATCAGCCACCTGGGTGAACATTAAGGTAGAAAAACATGTACCTTGCTGGTGTTGAGGCCTAAATAGAAAGTAAAACCCACACAAGCCTTCACCTAAAAATCTAGCCGGAGGTATGTCCAGGAAAGGAAGGTCATTCTGTTGACATCTGGTGGAGTGATGGAGAAAGAGATAAAAAGGACTGATGAGGAAAATAAAACATGTTTGCTTTGCACACGGAGAGATGTAACAACTGAGAGGCACTTGGGTGTAAAAAGAAGTTGCTTTACAGCAAAAGTAAAGGCTAGTAACACAGAACTGGACCAGGCAGCTCTGAATGTGCCTGTGGTGAGCCCTCACACAACTGATGGCTTTTACTTCCAGAACTGAAGCACAAAGGCTAAAGGCTGGATAAGAGAGTAAGAAGGCAGGGGACCATATGCAACCTTTATGAGAGACAGAAGAAACTGCTTAAGATTTTTTTGTGAGATAAAGAAGCTGTGGTTAGTTCACAATGCTGCACCAGCTGTGCTGAGAACGGAAAACTGCAACTAAAGCTGCAAAGTTACCTTGATCAGCTTGTGAAGTACCAGTGCAGTGCAAAGCATGGCTTGTGGAAGCAAGTAGCAAGGCAAAAAGTGGCATTAGGTGTAGCATAAAGAGTTAAGATTTTCTTTAGAGAAGACACTTTAAAATAGCATATTATGCTTCAAGAGTTGGTTATCATTATCATATTCATCTGTGTTATAATAGTTTTCTTTACTTCCTTAATTAAAACATTGCTTTTTAAGCTACTTTGTTCACATTTGTGAGTGTAAAAAATTAGCTCTCAGAACACCAGGAAGTTTAGTATAACTCTCCCAAGAGTTTTTGCAGTAATCTCCTCAAATTTGAATCTACTTTTTGCTGCCAATCAAGACCTGGCAGCAAGGTTGCAGTGGGAAAGCCAGGCATATGGAGTAAGAGTCTGTGGTGCAAATAGAAACTAAGCCAAGACTTCCTGAGTTCCACTCTTACCTTAAGTGCAAGATTCCCAGGTGCCTCATATTTAGCATATGTGGGTACCCCTGCTTAACTCACAGTTTCTAAAGTCTATTTTCCTTTTATTTTTAATGTCTTCTTTTCTGGCTCAGATGTGAGAGAACTAAAATAAAGAGGGAGAGTATCAGCAGTAAAACTGACCTGCACAAGATGTCAAATAAACAACTGAAAAATTAAATTATTTGTTTTGTGTAATTTCTTACACTTAACAGAGGTGAGTTCTTCTTATTTAGGAAGAAGCTAGCTAATACATGTTAAACCTGATGAAATTTTAGCTCATAAACATCTACACTATTATATGTTTCTATTGCTGTAGTACTCACATTACTTAAGTGGGATTGGTTCAAAATGGGGAAAATACATTAGGGTTTGAAAAGCCTAAAAGTCCATTAATTCAAGTGAGACAAACTCCTTTTTCTATAACCAAATCCATAAAACATGTTGCCATAAATGAGGAAAATTTGACAAAAGTACCACTGAGGCTTAATTACATTTTTGGAGTGGTTCCATGCTACAGCACGCAAAGAACATTGACCACTTTTCATTTTTTAATGAAAAATAGCCATGTTTTCTGCCAGGGTCAGAGAGCTCATTATGCTTAACTAACTAATGATTCCTGTGATGCTGGTTTTTCAGCCATGTTGCTCCATCATACCTATAAAAAAGAGCAGAGAAAAAGGGTGCAAGAGTGACTTTAGGCAACACTTTGATTCTCTTAATCCTATTAAAAAATCGTGCTAGTCTTCTCCCTTGCTGTAAGTGAGAACAATTTAGAAGCAGGCCTCTCTTGTAACAAGTGGCATCAAAGAGTAGTCCCAAAGGTGGGGAAATGATAGTTTTGCATGCCAAATGGATTTAATCCCAAACAACTTGAGTTCAGCTAACTTCTGCTGAGCTCATGGCAGTGTTTCACTGGAATTTACGTAGATTTTTTTCAGGTCTGCGCCCTTGAGAAATGAGGGGACCCTGGGACAAAGGCAGACATGCCTGAGAACTCCAGTAGCTGAAATACCGCCAAAAAAAAATAAAAATTGACTTGGCCCAAAATAAAATACACTGTATATATCATTTTGAGTGGTGGAATGTAGTTTATTCACATAATTTTGAAATAAAATAAACAAAAATAAACTGCTGCTGGATCAGTCTGAAATTGTTCGTTCATTTGCCTCTGAAATACTTAAAAAATTGTTTCCTTTCAGTTTAAAAACTGAAAAATGACATTTCAAAACAAATAAAAAAATATTGCATTACAGATGTCAAAATGCAATGTTTGGATATTTATTTTGAAAAAAATATTAAAATGAAGTATATTTACAAAATTTGAAATCCCTTTTTTCTCACAAATGTACTAGTAATTTATATCCCCCTAAAATTCATTTTTGGGACCAAATTTCTATTAATTAAAAAATGTCTGGCTCTGTGGATAGGGCACAAAGAGCATCCATAGCAGCAGGATTCTATTTTTTTTTTTTTTTTTAAGTAACTAGTATTGTAAATTTCTGTTAATTAAAAAAATTCTCTCTTGATTTTTTTCCTGTGAGTCTGTTCCACTGAACTTTCCCAAATGGTACTCCCTTGTTAGGGAACCTAGAGATGAAGTCTTTGTTCCATATTATTTTTTTGTTACTCTTGGTAGCAATGGTCTAGATCCATATAAGTAAATATTTTTTTTTCTTTTTTAAGGATTCTAAAAAAAACCCCAAACAAACCAACGAACCCACCCCTTAATCTGTGCTTACATGGCAATTGTCACCCAGAGCTCACCATCATCTATAGATGTGTAATACAAAGTATGTTACCACTGTGCTCAGCCCTATGAGGAACCCAATAGCTGGTCCTAAGGAAGCAAGGACTAATGCTGCCCAATATGCAAATTTTCTCTGAAGTGCTCTAATGTGGCAAAGCACCCAGTTCCACCAAAACTGAGCTTATGATTATAAACTTCCTTGCACATAGATTTACCTTCAACTGTAAGAATTCTCAAGAATCTCATGCAGAGCCAACAAATCTGTTTTATCCACCATTTCTGCCCTGGTAAAAGATCACTAAGCCACTGTACTCTATGGAAATTTAACTGTTGGTATACTCTCCCTTCCTCCACTGACACCAAAGAAAGTTTTTAAAAATAATTATAGTAGCCATGGACTGCCCTAGTTTGCATTAGTGCCTCTGTCTTCAGTCAGTCTGAATTATTTTCACCATTATCATTTAAAACATTGAAACAATATATTTCTTTGGCTTTGCAGTCTTGCAGCACTATCTAGACTCTATATCAGTGCAAGGAGGAAAAAGTCATTAAGAAAAGGATTAATCCTGAGAAATGGCAAATTAAATTATTGATTGAGAGGTTTCCTGATACTTTGCCTGATCCCAGAAAAAAAATAATTTGTCTGGTCTTGGAAAGCTTTCAAACATTTAGAAGTCACCTTTCTATTACATAAAGGAGATGCTGTATAAATAGCCTGTAAGAAGTATTTCATTTTATCACGCATAATTATCTTAGATTGTGTGCCATGCTTAGGCCTGAGGAACTGGCCATTATTGATGCTGTGATGTATAATGTAGCCCTCCATAATGAACCCTTAAAGAAAATAACTTCATTCTATTATGCATTATATTTTTTTTTCACAACACCTAAAATGAAGGCAAAAGGGGCCCTTATCATACACGGTTTAGCTCTTACTGAGATTCAGATTCCCAGGTCACAAAATTTGCTGAAGAATATACTCCTTTGCAGGAGAATTATGCTCCAACAGAATTCCAAGTAAAAGGTAAATATAATGTAACACCTCAGTATGAAAGGGAAGCTATTGAACAAATCTATTCATTTTCATAATTCACTTGCTATATCTCTATCTAACTTTAATCTCAGTAATGTCTACAGGGGACTGCAGTCTATCAGAGAAACCCTCCTCTAAATCTCTTGTAAGAACATGTGTCCTGCTTGGAACTGCACAGAGCTTTGCTTGTGAATTGCCATAATTGATACAAGCTGCAGAGAGGTGATAGTGCAGGAAACAACAGAAAAATTAATGAAATACCTTGGAAAAGCAAACTTGTACAGCGTGAAAATTGTCTTTCCAGCTGTGTGTTCAGCAGAATATTCTCCAGGAATTGTTCTCAGCCCCGGGTAGAGTCATAATGCAAAGACGACACACCAAGGAAGCTCCCCAGCAGTCCACACAGCAGGGCTTAGACAGAGCTTAGCAGGAACAGGTTCTTCGACGTGGTCCTCTGCTTAGTATTGCACACTGCTTTGCTTCTTGAATGTTGGATGAATTCATGAATAATCCATGAGAGATTAAATTTTAAAACAAAGAGGACAAGACTGTTCTTAAGGATAGGCCTAAGATGTTTAAAAGAATAATTGACTACTCTAAGCTTGTCATCTAACCTAGTCAAAGCTGTCCGTAATACAGGAGTGAAGGCTACCAGAAAGGATTAATCTTGCAAAAAAACAGTTCCTGACAAAAGCAGAACTGGTGATGTCCACCTCTTCCTATCAGCTGTAGATGGACCCTAGAAAATAAGTTTATACTACGTCTGCCTCATTATTTTAAATAGCTGAAGTTAGGTGACATTAAACTCGTGATAAGGGTAGGAATTAGATCGCTTTTGGAGAATAAAACCCCTTTTGGTTCAGTATAATAGAATTGAATTGATTAACCTGATCTGTTTCTAAATCAATCAACCTCAGCACAAAACTCATGCATAGACAAAGCCAGAAAAGCCAGAGCTGTGTCTGTAACTTCTGTTTGTCAGAAAAATTTTACCTCTGCGAAGTATATTTCTGGGAGTGCTAGATGGAGTCTGAGATGTAAGAATACTTATTACCCTACAGAAAATGTGTGACAAGTGCAGCTGGCTGGAAAACCACTTGCTTTATTTTTCTTTTCTAGGGAACTCAGATATTTTCTTGTTCTGCTGCAGAAT
The DNA here is from genome assembly GCF_964188355.1 of Buteo buteo. Classification (NCBI taxonomy): domain Eukaryota; kingdom Metazoa; phylum Chordata; class Aves; order Accipitriformes; family Accipitridae; genus Buteo; species Buteo buteo. The sequence goes on from NC_134188.1 coordinate 17,077,604, forward strand.
ATAGTTAGAAGTGAGCAACTAGATGTGGTGTTAAAGAAGTGTGAGTGTGAGGGGAAGTCATGGTTTAACCCCAGCTGGCAACTAAGCCCCACA